>NW_025412010.1:376-3233 GCF_002201575.2 Neomonachus schauinslandi | reverse complement strand
GTCCTGGACCTTTATTCTAGAGAATGAAAATTTAAGATCCCACAAAACACTGTGCCCAAATATTCACTGTGGGATTATTTGTAGTCTCTAAAGACTGGAAACAAACCAAAATATCCCTCAAAAGGGGAGCAGATGAACAAACTGTGGCATTTCCAACCTAGGGAGCACAACTCAGTGATAAAAAGTAATAAAGTTAGGATAACACAAAACGTGGATGGATTCCAGGTATATTATCCTGAGTGAAAACAAACAAACAAAACAACATCATCACTGGTCACAGCTGTAGGGGTCCCCTCATGTAACAAAATGCCAACAAAATGGCAACACAAAATGCCAAAGTGTCTAACACAGGGGTGAATGGCATGGAAGGGATGGCTGGGGCAGGGGAGGGTAGCATGAGGGAAATCTTCGTGCTGATGGAGTAGTTCCATACCTGGATTGTGCTGTTGAACATATATGTCCATGACAAAGTGACAGACCTAGACATATCCATCATTCCATTGTCGGTTTCCTGGTGCGAATAGTGTCCTGCAGTGTTGTAGGATGTTACCTTGGGGCAAAATGAGCCAAGAGTGCCTCTGCAATGGGACATTTCTGTACTATCTGAACCTTCCTGTGAATCACTAAATGTACCTAAATCCCTCCCTACCTATAGTATTGCTCTAGCTTTCAACAAACCACAGAATAGTTCCCTAAAGCTATCAGTCCCACCCTGGCTCCTTGAAGCTCCAAGCTTCCCCAGGACCCTAATGTGTGGGTGTTAAGCAGCAGCGTTGGAGGCAGGAGGAACCTGGTGATGGTCTGTGACTGGGCAGGTGCTGGGCTGTGATGTGCTGTACCCTAAGGGGCAGAGAAGGCCACGTGTGGGACAGGACAGAGGCAGGACCTAGACTGCTCTCCTCCTGAACCTGCTGTTTTGAGTTTGGGAAGGAACTGACAGGACATGGACCTGGTTCGCAGCCTGCCCTCACTCCTCTGGACAGCATCTGTGCCCTGCTCTTGTAGATCCCCTCCCCAACCCTGCCTTCTCCTGCATCCTGCTCACACAGCCACCCTCCCCCGAAAGTTGCCCACATTTTACAGATGAAGGAATGGGGGCTAAAGGGGTGAACTGCTCTGCTTCACACCCCAAAGTGGGGTCCCAGCACCTCCAAGATCCTGCTGTGTCCAGAAACATGTGTCTGGTAAGTGGGGTCTGATCAGGTGGCCACTAGAGGTTAGCAGCTCTGGGATCACACTGTGATCCACTTCCCCTTCAAATCCAAGTGACCTGAACTTCACCAGCTTCCCCGCTGGCTCCTGAAAGCAGCAGCCCTCCTATAAGATCAGACACCATCCATCTTGGAGATATTAAGCTCTCTGCTCCCAAGTCCCCCTCATTTTGACCTTCCCTAAGAGAGCTTTTTCATGGCTCTAATCAATTCATGCCAAGGTGATATGAGCACAGTGCCTTGAGCTCCCCCAAGGGGCCATGGCTCTAGGCTCTCTGACCTCCACTACAGTCACAGGCAGACCCCAGCTCATTAGCATCCAAAAGGAACTTGAGCTCCCACATCCTGTGCTGAGGTTAAGGGATAATCTCTAGTGAGAAGACAAACCTGGAACCTTACTTTCCTCCTTCCTTCTGTCCAGTGAGTGGCAGAATCTCAACTCTGCCTATTAAAGGTATACACCTTCCTCCATATCCACAGACACCTGAGTATTCCATGCGCATCTGTTCCCCCTGTTCCTACCTCTATCCTCTTTTTTACTCTGTCCATCCACCCCTCCACATGGAGCAGCAAGTAGTAATCTGTGTCTCCCCCAACTTCTGCAGTGCTTCTGTGACGCAGAGCAGAAAGCCCACACTCCAGGCTCCTCACTCCAGTCTGTACGTACCTCACCCACAGGAAATCATCCAGAGGCAGGGAATGGTCCCCTGCTTCTGGCCTCCCTCCAGCCTGGTTCCCTCATCTTGTCACATTTACTCTTCAGAGGTCTGCATCACACAGGGACATGCAGTCAGGAAATACTAGCTCTGGTGACCAGAGTTTGGAAACTTCATGCCAGGGTCCAAACTCCAATTTGCCAGAGTATGTGTGATGGGGCTAGGGATATAAAACATTTTTGCAGAAATACCTACATATGGACAGTACAGCTTATTTTTTCCTTCCTTCAGAATGGGGATGACCTCAGCAGCTGACCTTGATTTCTACAAAACAGGATGTCTGAAAGTGTTGATGGGGATCGGAAGGTTGTGCTCAGGGTCAGCTCTGCATAATTCACTGACACTTTCTCAGAGCTGTGGAGGCCCCTGCCCACCAACTGGAGAATGTGATGACTTCTAAGGCACAGTAGTGACGGTAACCCAGGCTGTACGTCACAGTCACCCAGGGGCTATTTCCTGTACTCATATGAAATAATGGTTTTAAGTTATTTAGGCCTCTGAAAAATATTAAAACTCTCACTCCTGGAGATGACCAAACTTTTCCAAGCTCCGCATTTATGTCATCTTGGATGGGAGGGTGCAGGGACATCACCACTTGGATGACATTGCCTGGGAGGCAAAACTTCCAGCAGTCCTTGATGTACCCCAAAAATCTCTCCACCTCATAGATCTGAGCCTGCTTCTCACCCCACTACTTGACTTGTTTTTCTAAGGTCTCCAACTCTTCTTCCAGGATAGAGCACCTCTCCTTCATCTGGAGGACCTTTGCCAATGAGTCCTCTGTACTCAGGGCCTGGGGTCTCTTCTACAATCCCCTCCAGTCCCCCCACCTCATGTCCTGCTGTGGGTTCTATTTCAAACTCTCCAAACTTTTGGTTTGACTCCGCTTTTTGGCTTGGTATCCTTTTCTCTCTCTCTCTCTTTTTTTTT
>NW_025412010.1:0-276 GCF_002201575.2 Neomonachus schauinslandi | reverse complement strand
GTGGGACTCGATCCAGGGACTCCAGGATCATGACCTGAGCCGAAGGCCGTCGCTTAACAAACTGAGCCATCCAGGCGCCCGGTATCCTTTTCTCTAGAGGATAATTCTCAAAAAGATGAGGGCTACCCAGGTGACAAGCCACAAGGACTTTAAGCTGAAGTGTATCCCTGGGCACTGGTGACTCACTTGTCCTGGCGTCGCCTTAGTTAAAGGGCTTCCAGTCAGTTTAGTGTTCTAGAGACTTCTTGGCCCAGTGCAGAGCTGAGTTGGAGGAGT
>NW_025412009.1:706-3737 GCF_002201575.2 Neomonachus schauinslandi | reverse complement strand
CAGACACCAATATTAATGAAGACATGGGCCATTAAGACCTCAGGAAACGTCACACTTCAGGGGTAAGTCGATAACATGGCAGTCGAGTAGATGCTACTCTCCCTTCTTCCATCAAAGCTTAAGTAAAAGTGTAGAAAATGGTAGATATTATGTTTGGTATATCTTCGCACAATAAACCTAAAACTAGAAAGGATAAAGCTTTGTCAGAAGTCATTACCCGCATGACAAAACAACATTCAGCTCTCATAGAAGGGGGGTGAAAAAATCCAGCCTGTCATGAAGCTCACAGCCTTCATGTCCAGAATCCAACAAGAAAGATCAAGCGGGAGGAGTTAAGATTTATCTCCTCCCTCATATACAGCTACAGTGTTATTAGATCATTCTAAACACCCAGGACATCAGTCAAGTATCTAGAAAACAAGTGCTGCAGGTCTACAAGTAGAAAAGTGACCACCTTTTGGAAGGTAGGAGGTGTGGAGACGTGAATCTGGTGTGACATAGCTGAGGATACAGGGGAGGGGAGGGGGGCTTGAGAAGGATACAGCAAAGTTTTATAAGCAGCGGAGCACAAAATGGTAACATTTAGAAGTTTGCTCTTTTGGGGGTGTTCCTGGCTTAAAGGTGCTTAGTTGGGGAAGCCAGGTGGAATCCTGGGTGTGACAGAGTGGTCTCAGGATCCCTGGAGTCTCATGAAAATGGGAGGTGCCTGAGTGTGACAGAGTTCCCACACTTCTAAAAGTTAAAAATGGAGCTACCTTACGACTCAGCTTTAGGAATGGAAACCCTGCCTGACAACAGTGAGTCTAGCTGCCAGCTTTCTGCTTTGTATTGCCATAAACTGCTAACCGATTCATGGTTGTGCGATTGCTTTCGTGACATAGGGTGGCAAAAGGCAGCAGCATGGGAGATCCTCCATGAGAGGAACGACACAAATCCATGCTGAACATTTGGAGTTTTGGAACTCAGTCCCATGCCTGAGCTAAAAACGCTTGGACACAGGCAGGGTGAACATATGGTTTTGACGGTAACTGGGGAAACAGAGAGATGGATTACAAAGAATGAGAGTTGGACTTCTTCTTTGCTGATTTGGATGCCTTATAGTTCTTTTTGTTGTCTGATTGCTGAGGCTAGGACTTCCTGTACTACGTTGAACAGCAGTGGTGAGAGTCGACATACCTGCCGTGTTCTTGCACATAGGGGAAAATCTCTGTTTTTCCAGTTTGAGGGTGGCATTTACTTTGGGTCTTTCCTATATGGCCTTTATGATGTTATGTTCCCCCTCTCTCTACATGGTGGAGTTTTTTTCATGAAACGATGCTGTATTTTGTGGAATGCTTTTTCTTCATCTATTGAGAGGGTCCTGTGGTTGTTGTCCTTTCTTTTTTATGTGGTGTTTCACATTGATTTGCAGAGCTTGAACCACGCTTGCAGCCCAGGAATAAATCCCACTTGGTCGTGGTAAATAATACTTTAACTGTGTTGGATCCTATTGGCAGTATCTCGTTGAGAATATATGCATCCTTGTTCAACAGGGATACTGGTCTGTAATTCTCCTTTTAATGGTGGTCCTTGTCTGGTTTTGGGATCAAGGTAATGCTGGCCTCATAGAATGTGTCTGGTATTTTCCTTCCATTTCTATTTTTTGTAATAGTTTCGGAAATATAGGTATTAATTCTTCTTTAAATGTTTGGTAGAATTCCCCTAGGAAGCCATCTGGCCCTGGACACTCGTGTGTTGGGAGATTTTTGATTATTAATTGAATACTTTTTACTGGTTTGGGGTCTGTTCAGGTTTTCTATAACTTTCTGATTCAGTTTTGGTAGTTTATGTTTCTAGGAATGTATCCATTTCTTCCATTTTGCCCAATTTGTTGAGATATAATTGGTCCTATTTTCTTATATCTGTTTGCATTTATTGGGTGTTCGTTGTGAGCTCTCCTCTTTCGTTTAGGTGTTTATTTATTTGGGTCCTTTCCCTTTCCTTTTGATAAGTCTTACTTGAGCTTTAGCAATCTTATTAATTCTTTCAAAGAACCAGCTCCTAATTTCATTGATTTGTTCTACTGTTTTTTTTGTTTTGTTTTAATTTCTTTATCATTGGTTTCTGCTCTAATCTTTATTATTTCTCATTTCCTGCTGGATTTAGACTTTATTTTTCATTTTTTCTCCACGTTCTCTAGGTGTAAGCTTAGGTTGTGCATTTGACACTTTTCTTGTTTCTTGAGGGCGGCCTGTATTTCTATATACTTCCCTCAAAGCACTGTCATTGCTGCATCCCAATTATTCTCGACTGTCATGTTTTCATTTCCATTTTCTTCCATATTTCCATTTTCTTCCATGTATTTTTTAAATTCTTTAATTGTATTTGATCCATTAATTCTGCAGTAGGACGTTTTTAAGCTCCATGTGTTTGTGGTCCTTCTATTTTTTCTTGTGTTTGACTTCAAGTTTCATCATCTTGTGGTCTGAAAATATGCATGGCACCATCTCAAACTTTTTCAAGAAGTTGAAGCCTGACTTATGACCAAGTATGTAATCCATTCTGGAGAATGTTCCATGTGTACACAAGAAGAATGTAATTTCTGCTGCTTTAGGATGAAATGCTCTGAATATATCTATTAAGTGCAGCTGGTCCAGTGTGTCATTCAAAGCCCTTGTATCCTTGGTTATCTTCTGCTTAGATAATTCATCCTTTGCTATGAGTAGAGTGTTAATGTCCACCACTATTATTGTATTATTATTAGTGAGATTCTTTAAGGTGATTACTAATTGATTTATACATTTGACTGCTCCTAAGTTATGGGTATCAATATTTACATTTGTTAGATCTTCTGGTTGGATGACCCTTTTATGATGATATATTGTCCTTCTAGATATCTTTTAATCTTTGTTTTAAAATCTGTTTCTTCTGGCATAAGATTCCAGCTTTCTTTGATGTCCATTAGCATGATAATTAGCTCTCACCGCCTCGTTTTTAAATCTAGTGGTGTCTTTGTATCTAAAATGAATCTCTTATAGGCAGTATATTGATG
>NW_025412009.1:0-606 GCF_002201575.2 Neomonachus schauinslandi | reverse complement strand
TTTTTTTTTTGTATAACATTTTTTTAATCCATTCTGACACCTTCTGTCTTTTGATTGGACCATTTTATTCATTTATATTTATAGTAATTATTGAAAAATATGAGTTCAGTGCCATCATGTTACTTGTAATGTTGCTGTACCTGTGGATTTTCTCTGTTACTTTCTGGTCTTTGTTACTTTCGGGATCTCTTTCTGGTCTATGTGTCGTCCCCTTTAATATTTCTTGCAGGGCTGGATTGGTGTACATGAATTCCTTTAATTTTGTTTATCTGAAAGACAGCCTAGCTGGATATAGTATTCTTGGCTGCCTATTTTTCCAACATAGCACATTGAATATGCCAGTCCTTTCTGACCTGCCAGATCTCTGTGGACAGGTCTGCTACCAGCCTTATCTGTCAACTTCGTAGTTTCAGAACATCTTGTCCCAAGCTGCTTTTAGGATTTTCTCTTTATCATTGAAATTTGCAAGTTTCACTATAATATGTCATGGTGTTGACTTATTTTTGTTGATTTTGAGGGGAGTTCTCTGTGCCTCTTGGCCTTGAATGCCTGTTTCTTATCTTGCTTTAAGAAAGTTCTGAACTTTAATTTGTTCAAATTAGCCCT
>NW_025412008.1:3235-3737 GCF_002201575.2 Neomonachus schauinslandi | reverse complement strand
TCATTCACGTTTTTCATTCATGTTTGTCCATCTTCCCTCTAGACCCTGAGCTCCTAGAGGGAGAACCTGGGTGGCTGAGAAGCACCTGCCTCATCTGAGTGCTCAGGGCACAGCGGCTGATGAACAGGCCAGAGGATCCATCCCACCACCGACCAGCTCAATTGTTGGAGCCTAATCGATTTGGGTCCTTTGGAAGTGCTTTTGTTTTCTTTTGTTTTGTGTTTTAAGTAAACTCTGTGTTCGATGTGGGGCTCAAACTCACCACCCCGAGATCCAGCGCCACGTGTCCTACTGACTGAGGAAGCCAGGTGCCCCTTTGGTCATTTTTAAAGCTACTAGGCTGATAACTATTGAAGTTAACTTGGTGATTTCAACATTTAGCAGGTATATTTCGTTATGCTGAATTACCAAATATCTCCCCAAGTTTCGGTAGCATGTCACCATGGATTCCCCCACATGACAGCGCTGAGTGGCTGTTCAGATGGGAGATGGAGCGCCTTCC
>NW_025412008.1:2048-3135 GCF_002201575.2 Neomonachus schauinslandi | reverse complement strand
CCTTCATGCTCAATCTTTTACTTTTCGGGGGGATTTTATTTATTTATGAGAGAGGAAAGAGAAGAAGTAGGGGTGAGAGGCAGAGGGGGAAGCAGAACGAGAGAGATGCTGTGGTGAGGAGGACAGGGGGTGACTGGTGAGGGCCTGTGGAGAGAACAGCTTGGGCCACGCAGAGCAAGCCTCCATCGACTGTGGTTGGGCCGGGAGCAGTGAGTAGTCCCAGATCCCTGTCCCCATGGCCTGCAGTCTGGGGAGACCTCCCAGGGATTGCTTCATGGACTCAGACAGCATTGAGTGGTGGGAAAATTTCTTTTATTTAAAAGGGACGTGGGAAGCCCATCAGGCCGATGATACTTTCTCTTCTGGGAGCTACAGCACCAGCCCCAGAGCGAGATCCGGAACCAGCGCAAGAACTGGGCCCAGCTCCCGCTGTGGCACCTGCTGCAGCTTCCGAGCCCGAGTGCCGCAGGTGGGGATGAGTGTGACGGGCATATGGCTGAGGATACAGCAGAGGGGAGGCACCCGGCTTAAGGAGGCTACTGCAATTTTCATGAGCAAGAAGTGCCAAATGGAAACTTTTAGCAGTCTCCTACTGTGGGGGACTTAAAGGTGTTCAAGTGGGGAAGCAGGGTGGAGTCCCCGCTGTGACAGTGTGATCTCAGGATCCCGGGGGTCACAAGAAGAGCGGGTGGGACCTGAATGCTTCAGAGTTCCCAGACGTCAGATCGGAAAGGCTGGCTGAAAACCACGAGTCTAGGTGCTGGCTTCCTGCTCTATGTAGCCCTAAACCACGAATCCCAGCACGGTTGCGGGGTGGCTTTCCTGGGAGGGGTCCAGCAAAAAGCAGAAGCATGGCAAGCCCTCCAACACCCAGGACGTACAGCGTGGGTCTGGGCCACAGGAATCCATAGAACCTGGAGTTGGAACTCAGTCTCGGGCCTGAGATAGGAACGCTTCGTCACTGGCAGGTGAACACAGAGTTCTGACAGAAACCGGGGAGGTAAGACAGACTGCTTTTCTGTGAGGGCTCTCTGAAGAGCTGGGGGGCAAATTTTCAGCTCCTGGGTAGGGAGCAGGGTGCAGCCAT
>NW_025412008.1:0-1948 GCF_002201575.2 Neomonachus schauinslandi | reverse complement strand
GCCTTCAGGGAGTAAAACAGCGCCACATCCTGGAATCCAGAGCCGCTTACACTGAGGCCTGCCTCTGCTGGGAGAAGGGCATTTGCACTAGTTGAAGTACACCTGAGGATCAGTGCTCAGGGCCCTCCCCCCGAAGGCCAGCACAAACTACTCAGTCCTGTCACGTTTACCGATCAGAGAGGGCTGCAAAGCTTCAGCTCCTAGGGGAAACACTAAGTAGCATTCTCTGTATGTTTATTTTTTTTAGTGTTTTATTTTTTCAGGTTTTTCTAATTTTTTCATCTATCTATCTATCTATCTATCTATCTATCTATCTATCTATCTAGTGTGTTTGATTCCTTTCATTGTATTTTATTTTTTCTTTCTTCTTTTCTTTTCTGGACACAATGACGAGATAGAGAAATTCACCCCAAAAGAAAGAACAGGATGTAGTACTCACTAACAGGGATTTAGTCACTATGGATATAAGTCAAGTATCTGAACTAGAATTTAAAACAATGGTTAGAAAGATACTAGATGGGCTAAAAAAAAAAAGCATAGGAGACACTAGAGAATCCCTCACTGTAGAAATAAAAGAACCCAAATCTAGACAGGCCCAAATTAAAAATTCCATTACAGAGATCAGTCCCCAATGAAGACTATTAAAAGGACAGTGAATGAGCCAGAAGAGGAAGTCAGTGATATACAAGCTAAACTAATGGAAAATAAGGAAGCTGAAAAAGAGAGAAAGAAAAGTATTGGATCATGAGGGGAGATTTTGAGAACTCAGTACTTCCCTAAAGTGAAATAATATCCAGATAATAGGGGTCCCAGAAGATGAGGAGAGGGACAGAGGGGGAGAAGGTTTATTTCAATAAATTGGAGCTGAGGACTTCCCTACTCGGGAGAAGGAAACACGTACTCAAGTCCAGGAGGCACAGAGAACCCCTCTAAAATCAATAAAAATATGTCACCATCTTGACATATAATAGTCAAGCTTCCAAATTTCAACGATAAAGAGAAAATCCTGAACGCAGCTCAGGACAAGAGGGCTTTAACCTACAAGGATAGATATATAAGTCCAGCAGCACACGTGTCCCCAGAGACCTGGCAGCCCAGAAAGCACTGCATGATATATTCAATGTGCTAAATGGGAAACTTACGCAGTCAAGAACACTTCATCCAGGGAGCCTGTCATTCAGAGTAAAAGGAGAGATAAAGTATTTCCGGGACAAACAAACATTGCCCCCTAAAACAGCAGGAAACACATTCTTTTGGAGTGTACATGGAACATTCTCCAGAATAGATCACATACTGGGTGAGAAATTAGGTCTCACCAGTACAAAAAGATTGACATCATACCATGCATATCTTTAGACCACAGCGCTATGAATCTTGAAGTTAACCACAAGAAAAATGTGGAAGGACCACGAATACGTGGAGGTTAAAGAGCATCCTACTGAGGAATGAATGGAGAACCAGGAGATTAAAGAAGAATCAAAAAATACACGGAGGCAAATGAAAATGGAAGCGGGACAACTCAGAGCCTTTGGGATGCAGCAAAGGCGGTCCTAAAGGGAAGTATATGGCAATACAGGCCTTCCTCAAGAAACAAGTTATATTCTCCAACACACGACCTGACCTTAAACCTAAAGGAGCTAAAGGAGGAACAGCAAATAAAGCCTAAATCCAGCAGGTGAAGAGAAATAATAATGGTTAGAGTGGAAATCAATGATAAAGAAATTTTAAAAAAAGTAGAACAGATCAATGAAACTAAGAGCTGGTTCTTTGAAAGAGTTAGGAAGATGGATCAAACCCTAGCAAGACTTATCAATAAGAAAAGAGAAAGACCCAAATAAAAAAAAAACAAAACCGTGAATGAAAAAGGAGAGCTCTCAACCAACATGGAAGAAACACAGACAATCGTAAGAGAATATTATTTGCAATGAAATGCCAACAAATTAGGTAA
>NW_025412007.1:0-3738 GCF_002201575.2 Neomonachus schauinslandi | reverse complement strand
AAGAAAGAAAGAAAGAAAGAAAGAAAGAAAGAAAGAAAGAAAGAAAGAAAAGAAAAGAAAAGAAAGAAAGAAAGAGAGAAGAGGAGGGGAGTGGAGGGGAGGGAAGGGGAGGGAAGGGAAGAGAAGGGAAGGGATGTCATCCACCCCTCCTGAGTAACCTGGGGATAAAATGGGACCTCTTCAACATGTTAACATTGGTCAACATTGTCAAAGAATAAATATGTAGAGTGTCCATTTGGTCTGACTTGATGCCATTTTGCCTTTGTTTTGCATTTATCAGGAGAAGTGTTCTTGCAGATTAAAGGACCACTGGAAGATATTTATAAAGTCTACTGCTATCACCATGATGAGGCACACAGCGTACTGGAATCCTATGAAAAGGAAGAAGAGCTGAAGCAACATTTGAGCCACTGTATCCAGTCCTTAAAGTAAGGCCTTTTCAAATGATGATTTCCATGCCTAGCAGGGAACATTTTAACTGGATGTGGATGAAAGTTCCCACATAAATCCTACATTTGATGAGGCTTGCTGGGAGCTCTACTTTGTGTTCCTTTTATGAAAAGCTGACATGCCAGAAACCCTGATTGACTTTTTCCTCCCCCCTGTGAGCATGACTAAAAATAACATCGGGGATGATTTGGGGCTCTGTAGAGAGAGAAAAATGCAATATCAAAAAATGAAACGTGGAAGAAAAGGCTCTTCTTAAAGCTGTTGTTACCTGCCTGCCCCCACATGAGACAGCACTGGGGCATGAGGAATAATAAAGTTAGGGGAAGGTCCCATGACTCTCTGTATGGCTCTCCCCTTCCCCCGGATTCACTGTGGGGAAAGAGGGGAGACTGATGAGGACTGGTCAGATCCTGTTAGTTTCAGGAGAATTAGTCATGACTTCTTTCCTCATCCCTTAAGTTTTGGTGCTACAGAAGACATACTTTTTTAATCTGGAAGAAATGATTCACTATAAATATCTAAAAAATATAAGGAAACACAAATAAGATAAAAACCCTTGCTACTCCATGTATTAATTCCTGGCTAGACCATGTATTAATAACCACAGCTGACATTTTTTTCTGATTTTATTTATAGGCATAAATATGGACATGGGTTTGGGTTTATTCTTTTAAATGAAATTGGCATCTTCCTGTGTATATTGTGTTCTACCACATGAAGCTTAAAGCCGAAATTTCTGCCCTACTCCACTTCTTACCTAGTGGTTCCACTATGGTCTTTCATTTCTAAGGATTATCCATTGTCAAAGATGTAACCAGAGAGAGCTGTGATATCTGAATCAAAGCATACCAACCAGTCTGAGCATCTAGCACACTCCCCCCTCTATTGTAGGGGGACAAAAATTGGGGTCCTAATGTGGTACAAGAGATTGGTAGCTGAATTAAAGTGAAATCAGGAGACAAAATGAGACTACAGTGGGCCCCCCCCCACCTTAACCACATGGGCTACGTTCCAAGACCTGCCGTGCATGTCTGAAACTTGGATAGTACCAAACCCTATATATACTGTGTTTTTTCCTATATGTGCTGACAGTTCAGAAGGAGGAGCATATACTTCTGGACCACAGCTGACTGTGGTAACTAAAACCCCCACAGATAGGGGCACTTCTGGACTCTGGAAAATGTCTTTCCAGGCTAGAACGGGGACTCAACTGGTTTTAAGCAGGGTCCAAAAAATTTTTAAAAATTAGCTTTATTGCCTTCTATTGGTCATTAAGTTGTTGCAGTTCTTTACCCATTTTTCATATCATGGAAAAGATATTCAAGTCATGAAATCACAAGCATTTATTTAGTGCTTATGCTATACGAAGCATAGTTCTGGGTGCTGGAAATGCAAAAATAAATTAAGAATTAGACACTGCCCACCAGGAACTTAACGTGACCAGGTAACTCTTAAAGATGGTATGTGACGAGTAGCTCCAGTTCATTGTTTTTCCACTATTAGCAGTTTAGTTCAGTGTTAGAAATCAATTCAGAGGAACTTTAAAGTTTGAAGTTGTATCCACCTTAATAAATTCCTATATTAGGAGCAACATCTTCTAAATATACAGATACTTGTTTTCCTATAGAGGAAGAACGATGTTATCCTG
This sequence comes from Neomonachus schauinslandi, assembly GCF_002201575.2. Classification (NCBI taxonomy): domain Eukaryota; kingdom Metazoa; phylum Chordata; class Mammalia; order Carnivora; family Phocidae; genus Neomonachus; species Neomonachus schauinslandi. The sequence goes on along the minus strand of NW_025412007.1, from coordinate 1,640 downwards.
GGTGTGAATGAATACGTTTCCTACCTTAATCTAGTGGCAAGATCTGATCCAAGAAATGTCTATCTTGAGTCATTCTCCTTCTTTAATTTCTAGAACTAAAAGAGAGAAACCTCACAGCAAGTGCACAACTAGCACCTTTGACCATCACTCCAAATGCAACCCCAGGAATGGAGGTCCCTACCGGGAGCAGATGTAGTTAATTTACCTTGGCATGTGCTCCTAACGGTTGACTAAAAATGGAGCTGTCTGTTCAGGGGTGTGAACACTGGTTTATTGTTCATTAAGGATTTTGATTCCTAAGAGAAAGAAATGGACCCTGCCAGAGTATTCCACTTGGCAGTGTAGCCCAGTACCAAACCCCCTAAAAGCAGCTAAAGGCAGAGGTAATTTTGAAACATCATGAAGTCTCAATTATTGAAAATGACTTTTAGACCCAATGACTTATTTGATCTTTTTCTGAAAGCCCTGAGTTATTGCCTTGGTGGATGTCCCAAATCTTGTGTATTCAGCACTATTCTGATTTTAGGGAATGATTTCAGGCACTGGAAGGTGCTAAGGTTTAGAAAGCACAAAATCCGAATGAAGTAATATTGGCACAACTATTTCTTAAGGGAAAGAAAAATCAAAATAAAATAGCTTAAGTTAGAGCTATTTTCCCAAAAGTTGCCTTTCCATGAAAATGAAGTCGATGATGAATTGTACTGGTCTGCCTGAAAACTGAGAGCAGAATTATTGACATTACTATAATACTGACCCCAATTGAGCTAAGCTTTAAATCCTGAGAAACAGGTTTTTAAACAGGTTTATAGGCCAAAGAGAGTCTGGAACACCCCAAGGGGCTTGGCTTCCCTTGCCAAGTCATCAGTCAAAGCTATTACTGTGGCTCTACCTTTTCCTTGTGGCTACATAATGGAGCCCAAGTGCACAGTTGCCAATTTCCAATGAATACTGGGTGTGGCCTCCATTTTCTACCGTGCAAGGGGATATTGGAACAACAGGGTTTGAAGCAATATCCACGAGAGAGGTGGCTTCAGGTCTCAGAAGTTAAAGCAGATTTTTACAGCAACTTAGGTTGCATTTGAACTAAAATTAAAATATGCTGATTGAGGGCCTAATAAATATTTATTAAGAGTGCTAGATAATGTTAAAAATATATATTTATATATGTATGCATAGTTCTTGCCTCCTAGGAACACACCTTCTACCTGGGGAGATATACAAAACCATCTGGAAAGTTTAATAACAATACCAGAGTTAATTTAAATAACACACCAGAAAGCTGTCACGGTGAAGTTCAAGACTAATTTCCAAAAGGATGGTAGAGAGATTTCCTGGTTCTGTAACAGACTTGAGCTCATAACCTTTGGCTATTCTTTGAAGCCCATTATCTTTCAAAAGAGAAAATAATATTTGTATCTAGAAAATAACTTTGAATCCCTTTGAAACGTTAGGACAGCATTTCTTGGTGTATGATTTCCCCCGTGTCAGATCCATAGCGATGTGTATTAAAAGTGCAGATTCCTATGCTCTGCTCCAGACCAAAAAAAAAAAAAGAAAAGAAAGAAAGAAAGAAAGAAAGAAAGAAAGAAAGAAGAAAGAAAGAAAGAAAGAAAGAAAGAAAGAAAGAAAGAAAGAAAGAA
>NW_025412006.1:0-3738 GCF_002201575.2 Neomonachus schauinslandi | reverse complement strand
AAGAAAGAAAGAAAGAAAGAAAGAAAGAAAGAAAGAAAGAAAGAAAGAAAAGAAAAGAAAAGAAAGAAAGAAAGAGAGAAGAGGAGGGGAGTGGAGGGGAGGGAAGGGGAGGGAAGGGAAGAGAAGGGAAGGGATGTCATCCACCCCTCCTGAGTAACCTGGGGATAAAATGGGACCTCTTCAACATGTTAACATTGGTCAACATTGTCAAAGAATAAATATGTAGAGTGTCCATTTGGTCTGACTTGATGCCATTTTGCCTTTGTTTTGCATTTATCAGGAGAAGTGTTCTTGCAGATTAAAGGACCACTGGAAGATATTTATAAAGTCTACTGCTATCACCATGATGAGGCACACAGCGTACTGGAATCCTATGAAAAGGAAGAAGAGCTGAAGCAACATTTGAGCCACTGTATCCAGTCCTTAAAGTAAGGCCTTTTCAAATGATGATTTCCATGCCTAGCAGGGAACATTTTAACTGGATGTGGATGAAAGTTCCCACATAAATCCTACATTTGATGAGGCTTGCTGGGAGCTCTACTTTGTGTTCCTTTTATGAAAAGCTGACATGCCAGAAACCCTGATTGACTTTTTCCTCCCCCCTGTGAGCATGACTAAAAATAACATCGGGGATGATTTGGGGCTCTGTAGAGAGAGAAAAATGCAATATCAAAAAATGAAACGTGGAAGAAAAGGCTCTTCTTAAAGCTGTTGTTACCTGCCTGCCCCCACATGAGACAGCACTGGGGCATGAGGAATAATAAAGTTAGGGGAAGGTCCCATGACTCTCTGTATGGCTCTCCCCTTCCCCCGGATTCACTGTGGGGAAAGAGGGGAGACTGATGAGGACTGGTCAGATCCTGTTAGTTTCAGGAGAATTAGTCATGACTTCTTTCCTCATCCCTTAAGTTTTGGTGCTACAGAAGACATACTTTTTTAATCTGGAAGAAATGATTCACTATAAATATCTAAAAAATATAAGGAAACACAAATAAGATAAAAACCCTTGCTACTCCATGTATTAATTCCTGGCTAGACCATGTATTAATAACCACAGCTGACATTTTTTTCTGATTTTATTTATAGGCATAAATATGGACATGGGTTTGGGTTTATTCTTTTAAATGAAATTGGCATCTTCCTGTGTATATTGTGTTCTACCACATGAAGCTTAAAGCCGAAATTTCTGCCCTACTCCACTTCTTACCTAGTGGTTCCACTATGGTCTTTCATTTCTAAGGATTATCCATTGTCAAAGATGTAACCAGAGAGAGCTGTGATATCTGAATCAAAGCATACCAACCAGTCTGAGCATCTAGCACACTCCCCCCTCTATTGTAGGGGGACAAAAATTGGGGTCCTAATGTGGTACAAGAGATTGGTAGCTGAATTAAAGTGAAATCAGGAGACAAAATGAGACTACAGTGGGCCCCCCCCCACCTTAACCACATGGGCTACGTTCCAAGACCTGCCGTGCATGTCTGAAACTTGGATAGTACCAAACCCTATATATACTGTGTTTTTTCCTATATGTGCTGACAGTTCAGAAGGAGGAGCATATACTTCTGGACCACAGCTGACTGTGGTAACTAAAACCCCCACAGATAGGGGCACTTCTGGACTCTGGAAAATGTCTTTCCAGGCTAGAACGGGGACTCAACTGGTTTTAAGCAGGGTCCAAAAAATTTTTAAAAATTAGCTTTATTGCCTTCTATTGGTCATTAAGTTGTTGCAGTTCTTTACCCATTTTTCATATCATGGAAAAGATATTCAAGTCATGAAATCACAAGCATTTATTTAGTGCTTATGCTATACGAAGCATAGTTCTGGGTGCTGGAAATGCAAAAATAAATTAAGAATTAGACACTGCCCACCAGGAACTTAACGTGACCAGGTAACTCTTAAAGATGGTATGTGACGAGTAGCTCCAGTTCATTGTTTTTCCACTATTAGCAGTTTAGTTCAGTGTTAGAAATCAATTCAGAGGAACTTTAAAGTTTGAAGTTGTATCCACCTTAATAAATTCCTATATTAGGAGCAACATCTTCTAAATATACAGATACTTGTTTTCCTATAGAGGAAGAACGATGTTATCCTGGGTGTGAATGAATACGTTTCCTACCTTAATCTAGTGGCAAGATCTGATCCAAGAAATGTCTATCTTGAGTCATTCTCCTTCTTTAATTTCTAGAACTAAAAGAGAGAAACCTCACAGCAAGTGCACAACTAGCACCTTTGACCATCACTCCAAATGCAACCCCAGGAATGGAGGTCCCTACCGGGAGCAGATGTAGTTAATTTACCTTGGCATGTGCTCCTAACGGTTGACTAAAAATGGAGCTGTCTGTTCAGGGGTGTGAACACTGGTTTATTGTTCATTAAGGATTTTGATTCCTAAGAGAAAGAAATGGACCCTGCCAGAGTATTCCACTTGGCAGTGTAGCCCAGTACCAAACCCCCTAAAAGCAGCTAAAGGCAGAGGTAATTTTGAAACATCATGAAGTCTCAATTATTGAAAATGACTTTTAGACCCAATGACTTATTTGATCTTTTTCTGAAAGCCCTGAGTTATTGCCTTGGTGGATGTCCCAAATCTTGTGTATTCAGCACTATTCTGATTTTAGGGAATGATTTCAGGCACTGGAAGGTGCTAAGGTTTAGAAAGCACAAAATCCGAATGAAGTAATATTGGCACAACTATTTCTTAAGGGAAAGAAAAATCAAAATAAAATAGCTTAAGTTAGAGCTATTTTCCCAAAAGTTGCCTTTCCATGAAAATGAAGTCGATGATGAATTGTACTGGTCTGCCTGAAAACTGAGAGCAGAATTATTGACATTACTATAATACTGACCCCAATTGAGCTAAGCTTTAAATCCTGAGAAACAGGTTTTTAAACAGGTTTATAGGCCAAAGAGAGTCTGGAACACCCCAAGGGGCTTGGCTTCCCTTGCCAAGTCATCAGTCAAAGCTATTACTGTGGCTCTACCTTTTCCTTGTGGCTACATAATGGAGCCCAAGTGCACAGTTGCCAATTTCCAATGAATACTGGGTGTGGCCTCCATTTTCTACCGTGCAAGGGGATATTGGAACAACAGGGTTTGAAGCAATATCCACGAGAGAGGTGGCTTCAGGTCTCAGAAGTTAAAGCAGATTTTTACAGCAACTTAGGTTGCATTTGAACTAAAATTAAAATATGCTGATTGAGGGCCTAATAAATATTTATTAAGAGTGCTAGATAATGTTAAAAATATATATTTATATATGTATGCATAGTTCTTGCCTCCTAGGAACACACCTTCTACCTGGGGAGATATACAAAACCATCTGGAAAGTTTAATAACAATACCAGAGTTAATTTAAATAACACACCAGAAAGCTGTCACGGTGAAGTTCAAGACTAATTTCCAAAAGGATGGTAGAGAGATTTCCTGGTTCTGTAACAGACTTGAGCTCATAACCTTTGGCTATTCTTTGAAGCCCATTATCTTTCAAAAGAGAAAATAATATTTGTATCTAGAAAATAACTTTGAATCCCTTTGAAACGTTAGGACAGCATTTCTTGGTGTATGATTTCCCCCGTGTCAGATCCATAGCGATGTGTATTAAAAGTGCAGATTCCTATGCTCTGCTCCAGACCAAAAAAAAAAAAAGAAAAGAAAGAAAGAAAGAAAGAAAGAAAGAAAGAAAGAAGAAAGAAAGAAAGAAAGAAAGAAAGAAAGAAAGAAAGAAAGAAAGAA
>NW_025412005.1:0-3739 GCF_002201575.2 Neomonachus schauinslandi | reverse complement strand
TCCAATCCCGAGGCATAAATTATTTATAAAAAAATTGATAAGCTGCAATTTATTAAAATGAAAATCTTATGATCTCAAAATCTCAAAAATAAACAGCAAGCTCCAGACTTAGAAAATCTTGAAAAAAAGGATCTCTTTCCAAAAGATACATGTGAAAAACAATTGTATTCGAAATATACAAAGAACACTTGAAATCAACAATGAAGAAAATAACTTAATTAAGAAAACCGACTGAGTCCCATAATAAACCATTCACTAAATATCATAGATTGCAGGGGAGGAGCAAGATGGTGGAGGAGTAGGAGATCTAAAATTTGTCTGGTCCTAGGAATTCAGCTAGATAGGGATCAAACCATTCTGAACACCTATGAACTCAACAGGAGATCAGAGAGAATAGCTGCAACTCACTGAACAGAACCACTTTCTGGAAGGTAGGACATGTGGAGAAGTGAATCCAAGGTGATTTTTGGGAAGATAGATGGCGGGGGAGGGGACTTCCATCAGCTGCTACTGGCAAGGGATAGAGACGTGGAGCACAAAATCAGAACTTTTAGAAGTCAGCTTTGCTGAGGGCCGTCACTCCAGTGGCTAAGCGGGGGGTGGAACACTCACTGAGAAAGTGTGGTCTCAGGACCCTTGGGGTCACAGAAAGCCCGGGGGTGTCTGAGTGCGGCAGAGCTCCCAGGTATCGGGGCAGGGAAGCCCGTTTCAGAGACGGAGCCAAGGAGTGGTCTCTCAGTTCCGGGTTGCCATAGACTGTGATCTGCGGCACAGTCGGGCCACTGCTCCTCCAGTAGGGACCCAACAAGGGGCAGTTCCCGGGAGACTCCCCTTCCTCCCCCGGGAGGAGCGGCACAGGAGCGCACTGCAGGTATCTGCTGGGTTTGGAGACTCCACTCGGTGTCTGTTGGAGAGACAGAATCACTTGGTCACAGGACAGGTTAGCACAAGTGCGGCCAGAGGCCAGGGAGATAGGAGTGATTGACGGCTTTTCTCTGGGATCTCACTGAGGAGTGGGACCCGTATTTATCGGCTCCTGCAGGGTGGAGATTGTGAGGTCACCATTTTCACGTTCGTCCTCCAAAGCTGTATGAAAAGCTTGCAGGGAACAAAAGCTCCCAAGAGCAAACCTAAGCTGATTACATAGCTCCACCTGCAGCAAGGGCTGGGTAATTATGCCTCCGGAAAAGACATTTGAGCACCACGGCAACAGGCCCCTCCCCCAAAAGATTAGCAAGAACAGCATGCCAAGACCAAGTTTACCTATCAATGAGAATGGCAGAACTCCAGCTCTAGGGGAATACAGCACATAGATTACATGGCTTTTTTTCCCCAGAATTCTTTAGTCTTTCAAAGTTAATTTTCTTATTTATTTTTTCTTTTTTTCTTTTTTTTCCCTTTTTCAACCAACATCTTCTCGAACCTTTTTTAAAAAAATCTTTTTTACTTTAATTTTTAGAGTCATATTCTATCCCTTCATAGTAGTTTAACATTATTTTTGGTATATATATAAGTTGTTCTCTCCTTAAAATTTTGGGATACAGTTGCTTCTAACAGACCAAACTACACCCTAAATCTCTAGTGTATGGCTTTGTTCTAGTCGCCTGCCTGATCATATTCTCTCCCTCTTCTTTGTTTTCTCAAACCAACCTCTTATCAATTCCTTTTATAAAATCTTTTCTAATTTTCATCTTTAGAGTCATATTCCATCCCTTCATCATATTTACCCTTATTTTTGTACATATATAAGTTTTTCTTTCCTTAAACTTTTGGGAGGCAGTTTCTTCTAATGGACCAAAATACACCCAAAATCTAGTGTGTGGTAATGATCTATGAACAAGCCTGATCATTTTTGATCATATTCTGTTTTTTTTTTTTTAATTTTTTTTTTCTATTCTCTTTCTTTCCCTTTCTGTTCCCCCGGTATCTGGTCTCTTCTGATTTGTTTAGTGTATATTTCTCTGGGGTCATTGTTATGCTGTTAGCATTTGTTCTCTCACTCATCGATTGTGCTTTGTATAAAATGACAAGATGGAAAATGTCACTCCCCAAAAAAGAACAAGAAGCAGTACCGACTCCCAGGGACCTAATCAATATGGACAGTAGTAAGATGTCGGATCTAGAGTTCAGAATGACAATTTTAAAGATACTAGCTGGGCTTGAAAAAAGCATGGGAGATATTACACAAACTTTCTGGAGAAATAAAGGAACTAAAATCTAACCAAGTTGAAATCAAAAAGGCTGTTAATGAGGTGTAATAAAAAATGGAGGCTCTAACAGCTAGTATGAATGAGGCAGAAGAGAGCATTAGTTATATAGAAGAACAAATGATAGAAAATAAAGCTGAGAAAAAGAGAGATAAACAACTACTGGATCACAAGGGCAGAATTTGAGAGATAAGTGATACCATAAGATGAAACAACATTAGAATAATTGGGATCCCAGAAGAAGAAGAAAGAGAGAGAGGGGCAGAAGGTATATTGGAGCAAATTATAGCAGAGAACTTCCCTAATTTGTGGAAGGAAACAAGCATCAAAATCCAGGAGGCATGGAGAACCCCCATCAAAATCAATAAAAATAGGTAAACACCCCGACATTTATAGTAACCTTATGAGTCTCAGAGACAAAGAGAAAATCCTGAAAGCAGCTCAGGAGAAGAGATCTGTAACCTACAATGTAGAAACATTTGATTGGCAACAGACCTATCCACAGGGACCTAGCAGGCCAGAAAGGACTGCAATGATATATTCAGAGCATTAGAGAAAAATATGTAGCCAAGAATACTATATCCAGCTAGGCTGTCATTGAAAATAGAAGGAGAGATAAAAAGCTTCCAGGACAAACAAAAACTAAAGGAATTTGCAAACAAAAAACCACCCCTACAAGAAATATTGAAAGGGGTCCTCTCAGCGAAGAGAGAGCCTAAAAGCAACATAGACCAGAAAGGAACACAGAAAATATAGAGTAACAGTCACCTTACGGGCAATACAATGGCACTAAATTCATATCTATCAGTAGTTACTCTGAATGGAAATGGGCTAAATGCCCCAATCAAAACACAGGCTATCAGATTGGATAAAAAAAAAAAAAAACAACAACAAAAACCAAGACCCATTGATATGCTGTCTGCAAGAGACTCATTTTAGACCCAAAGACACCCCCAGATTGAAAGTGAGGGGGTGAAAATCATTTACCATGCTAATGGACACCAAAAGAAAGCTGAGGTGGCAATCCTTATATCAGACAAATCAGATTTTAAACCAAAGACTATAAGAAGAGATGAGGAAGGACACTCTATCATAGTTGAAGTGTCTTTCCAACAAGAAGATCTAACTATTGTAAATATCTATGCCCCTTACAGGGGAGCAGCCAATTATATAACCCTACACCTAAAGGAGCTGGAGAAAGAACAGCAAATAAAGCCTAAACCCAGCAGGAGAAGAGAAATAATAAAGATCAGAGCAGAAATCAATGAAGTAGAAACCAAAAGAACAGTAGAACAGATCAACGAAACTAGGAGCTGGTTCTTTGAAAGAATTGACAAGATTGATAAACCCCTGGACAGACTTATCAAAAAGAAAAGAGAAATGAACCAAATCAACAAAATCATGAACGATAGAGGAGAGATCACAATCACACCAAAGAAATACAAACAATTCTAAGAACATATTATGAGCAACTCTATGCCAGCAAACTAGATAATCTGGAAGAAATGGATGCATTCCTAGAGATGTATCAA
>NW_025412004.1:0-3740 GCF_002201575.2 Neomonachus schauinslandi | reverse complement strand
TTCCTAGACTGAGAAGTGTTCCGGTCCTGTCTAACAAACCTTTAAAGCGAGCCCTGAAAAATATCCATTTCTTTTTTTTTTTTTTTTAAGATTTTACTTATTTACTTGACAGAGAGAGACACAGAGAAGCAGGCTTCCTGCTGAGCGGGGAGCCCAATGCGGGGCTCGATCCCAGGACCCTAGGATCATGACCTGAGCCGAAGGCAGATGCTTAACAACTGAGCCACCCAGGCGCCCCTGAAAATATCCATTTCTAAGTAATTTCACTGCATCCCAAATAAAGCTCAAGAAAATTTCTAGGAAAATATCAAACATCCAAGTAAAAGTCACAGTGTCTGGTATCCAATCAAAGAATGTCCAACACTCAAGGAGCATGAAGATACCAACGCATAATGAGGAGAAGAGCCAGTCAATCCAAAGAACTGACACAGGTGTTAAAATCACTGGCAAGAATATTCAAACAGCTATTATAACTGTAAGACAGATATTGAAGATGTAAAAAGACCCAAATCAAAATTCTAGATATAAAAACTACCATGTGTGAGATGAAAAAAAGACAGTGACTGCTGGGATTAACATTATGCTAAACATGGCGGAAGGAAGAGATGGATGAACTTAAAGACATGACAATAAAAAAAAAATTACCACAATGGAACACAGAGAGAAAAGGGAGTATAAAAAAATAGAACACCGTGGGCTCATGGCACTTCCACAAGGGAGAGGTGCTGCGTAGGAGAGGCAAAAATATTTAAAGAAATAATGGTCAAACATTTTCCCAGATTTAATTAAAAAACAATTAGCCCAGAGATCCCAGAAGCTCAACGAATGCCAAACAAATGAACCTAGACAGAAGCACAACCTAATCAAATGGCGCTCCAAGCCAGTGATAATGTGAAGAGGAGCACAGGGAAGTGTGACAGTAGATACCTCATCAGAAACAACGCGAGCACTGTTCTCAGCTGAGGTCAACAAGATGACGCCATGCCTTCCAGTTTCAGCTCTCATAGCATAAACACTTGTTCCCAGTCGACCGTGTGCCATATTTTTCCATTTTTGTGGAGGTTTTTTTGCTGCTGATTTTGCTGTTTAAAATGATCCCCAAGCAAAAAAATTAAAAAATAAAATAAAATAAAATGATCCCCAAGCATATTGCTTAGGGGCTGTCCCGGGTCACTAAGGACTCCGGGCTGCGATGTGCGTTGCACAGAAAAAACATGTTAGGTGAGCTTCGCACAGGTATGAATTACACTTCTGTGGGCCCTGAATTCAGTAATAGTGAATCAACTGAGTGCATTAAATAAGGTGTCTTTAGCCAGAAACAAACAGAAAATAAAGCTACATATTGACCACCTGGTGACAATGTTGTACAGGAAGACTCCCAGGAATCTACTCCTGTATTTCTCTGAGGAGCAGTTGTTCAGTATTTGCTAATTCAGTGCTCATGGCTACTTCACAGAACATAAAAACCCCCCAAAAAAGAAAAAAAACACATTATTTTTAGCAACTGGTTTTGGGGTGGTTGGTTACTCAGCAATAGGGAACTGAAACCCTTATTGAAACATTGTCCCATGTTGGCCTGGCCAAGTGTCTCAGATGGGGCTCCCCGGAAGCAGATCCTGAGCGGGAACAGTATGTGAGGGCTGTGTGGAGGAGTGCTCTCGGGAGATATGTGGGTAAGCGAGCAAGGGAGGCAGAACTGGGCAATGGCAGAAGCTGAGCTACAGTGCATTTGCCACTGAGGTCTCAGCTGATCCTCCAAGAAGCCCTTCCAAGTTGGCCCCAAGTGAGGCAAGTAGGCTGGGCAACACCTGTCCAAGGATGGGATCCTGAGCGCATCCGTTCCCTCAGCCGAGTGCAGCTTTTGGGAGGGCTGCAGCTGAGGCAGTATTTTCAGGAGCTGGGAGAATGATGTGCTTTCTCTGCAAGGGGGGATGTGGTGGCAACACCGCCTGACCCCCGGGGTACCACTTCTGGTTGGCTCCCGAGTCCTTCTGATGTGATCCTGGCTGTTTGGATGGCTTCCTCGCTATCCGGTACCACACGACGTTTTCGTCTCCTCCGACATTCCCTGCTCCACACCTGGACATTCTGCAGACCGCTTTCCCAAGAGGCCCTGATTTCTTTTGGGGGGAAATTGTGTTTCAAGACCACAATCTGGGCCCTAGGAATACTCCTTGCTAGATGTCTCTTGCTTCTTACGACCAGAAACCCCCAGCACTTTTTGTTTTTCTTTCTTTTTAAATTCTAATATTTTTAGGAGAACTCATTGCCTGCCCCTCAACCTCCTTCTTTGCCAGTGTCATCTACATCTTTCAGAGGGTGGTTCTGCCCAGCCACCGTGCCCCTGACCTGAGTAAGGGTCATCCTACCCACGGGCTCTCCCCTCCCACCTGCGGTCCACGTCTTATTCGAGGCCGCAGCCCAGTGCCTGACTCAGAAAAGATATTCCACAAATATTGGTTGGGAAGACTAAAAGTGGCTACCGCTCTTCTGGCAGTTGGCGTCCCGCTCACGGAGAGGCTCTGCCTAACTTTTCTGGTAGCCAGAGGTGGATCTTCGGTAACTAAGCTGCTGGACTAAATTCCTGTCTCCACTCCCAGCAAGAACCACATTCTAATATCAGCATGCCACAGGGCATCCCATCTGGACCACACACTTCCCAGAGCCGGGGACTGTTCCTACTGCCGGGACTGTGACTCCTGGCTAGCCAGTTGTGGGATTCCCTCTTTGCATTTACTGAGTTTAGCTGTAACCAGCTGGGGTTTGCAAAGCAGAGTGTCCCACCCTGGCCTCCCTCAGACAGCAGGTGGGACTATCCCAGACTGCTCGCTGAGGTCCTGGATAAATGGGAGTCTTAGCACTGACCATTTGGAAGGATGGGTGGGCAAGGGAGAGAGAGGCCGGGGGATGATCAGCAGCCAGTACCAGGTGACTGTGGGACACTAGATCGGGTGATTGGGAAAAAGAAACTGTATACACACACAGAGCCAGGCCCTTCCACCTCCCCGTGTGGAAGCTCTTTGGGCTCAAGGCGGCCTGACACCCAGCCCACGGTGTCTCCTCAAAGCGTGTCTGTTACAGGGCAGCAAGGAGAGACACGAGGCTGTGTGAGTGAGCCATGCCCCAGTCTCTGTCCCCTCGCCCCCCTGCTCCTGACTGCAGGGGCTGCCAAACTCAACTATAACACTTCCAGCCAGAGATGTTGATGGCCCTAACAGGAGGAGAGGCAACAGGACCCACGGGCTAAGGCCATCCATCAGATTTGCATCGAGGTAGACAAGCTCCCCACCTCTGACTCTTCTAGAGTTTACTGGACACCATGAAATGCTTTTTAAGCTACACTGGAAACGAGTTCTCTACAGAGTATGCTATATGCAACACTCCAGAACTTTCAGGAGACCAGAGCTTCGGAATAAATAAGAATGCACTCCAAACATTTATTCAATTTTGAGATCTCCGCACTCCTTAATGCCTCTGCACACCTCGGGTGAGCCTGGATGGGGCCACTAGGGACTGAGGAAGGGGGCCTGTGTGCCACAGGCTGGCCACGCACGGCTGGATCCGCGCTGGGGGCAGGGGAAATGTCTCCCAGCCCCAGACAGCCCGGTCAGATGTGGAAAGCCCAGGCCTCACGCCTCAGCAGGGACATGGTGACGCCTCCTCCCTCTCTCTGCACAATCTGCAAGCTGCCCGCTTCAACACAGTCTCAGGTGACAGCCTGAGACCACAGCCAGGTCCAA
>NW_025412003.1:0-3740 GCF_002201575.2 Neomonachus schauinslandi | reverse complement strand
TATTAGCACTGTTTTCAGTGTCTAGCATATATGACCACTAACCATTAAATCACTAAATGATATAGAGGTTCTTTTCATCAAAATAGATATAAATAAGACATAATAAGCTTATGAATTTAGTAAGTTATTAGTTACTGCTCCATTTTATTACACAATTTATGTATAGCATAACATATTAATGAGTAGGATATTTCTAATTTTCTGTTAATATAATTTATGGCCTCATGCATGCGGCAAGACTTTAGTAAATAATATAAAGGTAGTACATTTTGGCTCTTAGATAACTGAATTCATAACTTTATAACTCTCAACAACCGTTGATTTCTGTTTCAGTTCTTCCATGGGATACTATCAGTTATTTTAGGGGCAATAATTAGAGTCAATCACGAAAAGGTGAAAATTAATTTTGTTTAAATTTCAAGTTTATTAATGGTACCGAGCAGAAACTCTTTTAAACTTTTGGATTAATTCTGCAAACTCACTGTTCAGAGGGATCACAACCGACACCAAAGAAATACAAATAATTATAAGAACATATACAAGCAGCTAATGCCAACAAATTAGGCAATCTGGAAGGAATGGATGCATTCCTAAAAACATATAAACTACCAAAACTAAAACAGAAGGAAAGAGAAAACCTGAACAGACCCAAAAGCAGCAAAGAAATTGAAGCAGTAATTAAAAATCTCCCAACAAACAAGAGTCCAGGGCTAGATGGCTTGCCAGGGGAATTCTACCAAACATTTAAAGAAGAACTTATATCTCTTCTTCTGAAGATGATTCCAAAAATAGAAATGGAAGGAAAACTTGCAAACTTACTCTATGAGGCCAGCATTATCTTGATCCCAAAACCAGGCAGAAACCGCAACAACAAGGAGAAATACAGACTAATATCCCTCACGAGCATGGATGCCAAAATACTCATCAAGATAGTAGCCAATAGGATCCCACAAGATCTTAAAAGGATTATTCACCATGATCAAGTGGGATTTATTCCTGGGTTCCAAGGGTGGTTCAACATTTGCAAATCAAGAAACATGATATATTACATTAACAAAAGGAAACATAAGAACCATATGATCCTTTCAAGTAATGCAGAAAAAGCATTTGAAAAATACAGCATTCTTTCTTGATTAAAACTCTCCACAGTGTAGGGATAGAGGGAACATGCCACCATATCACAAAAGCTATATGTCAAAGCCCACTGCAAATATTATTCTCAATGAGGAAAAACTGAGAGCCTTACCCCTAAAGTCGGGAACATGGCAGGGATGCCCACTCTCACCACTGTTGCTCACCATAGTACTAGAAGTCCAAGCCTCAGCAATCGGAAAACAAAAAGAAATAAAAGGAATTCAAATTGGAAAAGAAGAAGTCAAACTCTCACTCTTAGCAGATGACATGATATCTTATGTGGAAGACCCCAAAGACTCCACCCCAAAATTGCTAGAACCCATACAGGAATTCAGCAATGTGGCAGGATTTAAAATCAATGCAAAGAAATCATTTTCATTTCTATATACTAATAATGAGACAGAAGAAACAGAAATTATGGAATTGATCCAATTTACAATTGCACCAAAAACCACAAGATAACTAGGAATAAACCTAGCCATGGAGGAAAAGAATCTGTACTCTAAAAACTACAAAATACTTATGAAGGAAATGAGGAGGACACAAAGAAATGGAAAAACTTCCCATGCTCATGGATTGGAAGAATATGCGTTGTTAAAAAGTCTATGCTACCCAGAGCAGTCTACACATTCAATGGATTCCTTATCAAAATGCCACCAACACTTTTCACGGAGCTGGAATAATTAATCCTAGATTTTGGATGGAACTGGTAAAGACCCCAAATAGCCAGAGGAATGTTGAAAAAGAAAATGAAAGGTGGTGGCATCACAATACCTGATTCAAGCTATATTACAAAGCTGTAATTAGCACAACAGTATGGTTCTGAAACAAAAACAGACTCATATATCAGTGGAACAGAATAGAGAGCCCAGAAATGGATCCTCAACTCTATAGTCAAGTAACCTTCACAAAGCAAGAACCGAAATATAATGGAAAAAAGACAGTCTCTTCAACAAATGGTGTTGGGAAAATTGGACATCCCCATGCAGAGGAATGAAATTGGAGCATTTTCTTATACCATACATAAAGATAAACTAAAAATGGATGAAAGAGCTAAATGTGAGACAGGAAACCAACAAAATCCGAGAGGAGAACACAGGCAGCAACCTCTTTGACCTCGGCTGCAGCAACTTCTTTCAAGACATGTCTCCAAAGGCAGGGGAAAGGAAAGCAAAAATGAACTATTGGGACTTCTTCAAGATAAAAATCTTTTGCACAACAAAGATAAGAGTCCACAAAACTAAAAGGCAACCTACAGAATGGTAGAAGATATTTGCAAATGATATGTCAGATAAGGGTCTCGTATACAGGTTGTATAAGGAACTTACCACTCGCAACACCCAGAAAACAAGGAGTCCAGTCAAGAAATGGGCAGAAGACATGAGCAGACATTTCTCCAAAGGAGACATACAAATGGCCAACAGACACATGAAAAAATGTTCCACATCACTTGTCATCAGGGAACTAGAAATGAAAACCACAGTGAAATACCACCTTACACCAGTCAGAATGGCTAAAATTAACAAGTCAGGAAATAACAAATGTTGGCGAGGATGTAAAGAAAGGGGAAACCTCTTACATTGTTGGTGAAAATGCAAGCTGGTGCAGCCACTCTGGAAAACAGTATAGACATTCCTCAAGAAGTTAAAAAGAGAGCTTCCCTACAACCCAGCAATTGTGCTACTAGGTATTTACCCCAAACATGCAAATGTAGTGATCCGAAGGGGCACCTGCACCCTAATGTTTATAGTAACAGTGTCCACAAGAGTCAAACTATGGAAATAGTCGAGATGTCCATTGACGGATGAATGGATAAAGAAGATGTGGTATATCTAAACAATAAATTTTACTCAGCCATTGGAAAAGATGTGTGCTTACCATTTACTGGAATGTGTTGTGCTAAATAAAATATTTTAATCAGACAAAGACAATTATCATATGGTTTCATTCATTTGTGGAATATAAGAAACAGTGCAGAGGATCATAGGGGAAGGGATGGAATAAGAGAATGGGAAGAAATCAGAGAGGAAGACAAACAATGAGAGACTAACTATGGGAGAGAAACTGACAGTTGCTGGAGGAGACGTGGGTCGGGGGATGGGGTAATTGGGTGATGGGCATTAAGGAGGGCACATGATATGATGAGCACTGGCTGTTATATGCAACTGATGAATTACTGATCTCTACATCTGAAGATGTTGGCTAATTGATTTTAAATTTTAAAAATCTTATATTCATATTTTATTAGATTGTTTGACTTTTTCTTAAAGATTTAAGTAATTTCTTTGCATTTTGTTATTTATGTACATTTTCCTAAATTTTTGTTTATATACTTTGCAAATATATTCCTCAGCCTATTTAAACTACACAGATAAAAAATTCTGTTATGTCATTTTTGCATTGATGTTTACGTTTTATATTACATATATTTGGGGTGCTTATAAGTTATTATTCATTTCTTGTTAATGGGCTGCATTGCAGTGATGGATTTTCTCACAATAAGTCATCTGTATATTATTCAGATAAAACTACTAGTTTTGATACATAAATTGTTTGAAACTGTGACCATGGTAAGATTGGTATTGTTTTTAAACAATCTTTCATCT
>NW_025412002.1:0-3740 GCF_002201575.2 Neomonachus schauinslandi | reverse complement strand
TTCCTAGACTGAGAAGTGTTCCGGTCCTGTCTAACAAACCTTTAAAGCGAGCCCTGAAAAATATCCATTTCTTTTTTTTTTTTTTTTAAGATTTTACTTATTTACTTGACAGAGAGAGACACAGAGAAGCAGGCTTCCTGCTGAGCGGGGAGCCCAATGCGGGGCTCGATCCCAGGACCCTAGGATCATGACCTGAGCCGAAGGCAGATGCTTAACAACTGAGCCACCCAGGCGCCCCTGAAAATATCCATTTCTAAGTAATTTCACTGCATCCCAAATAAAGCTCAAGAAAATTTCTAGGAAAATATCAAACATCCAAGTAAAAGTCACAGTGTCTGGTATCCAATCAAAGAATGTCCAACACTCAAGGAGCATGAAGATACCAACGCATAATGAGGAGAAGAGCCAGTCAATCCAAAGAACTGACACAGGTGTTAAAATCACTGGCAAGAATATTCAAACAGCTATTATAACTGTAAGACAGATATTGAAGATGTAAAAAGACCCAAATCAAAATTCTAGATATAAAAACTACCATGTGTGAGATGAAAAAAAGACAGTGACTGCTGGGATTAACATTATGCTAAACATGGCGGAAGGAAGAGATGGATGAACTTAAAGACATGACAATAAAAAAAAAATTACCACAATGGAACACAGAGAGAAAAGGGAGTATAAAAAAATAGAACACCGTGGGCTCATGGCACTTCCACAAGGGAGAGGTGCTGCGTAGGAGAGGCAAAAATATTTAAAGAAATAATGGTCAAACATTTTCCCAGATTTAATTAAAAAACAATTAGCCCAGAGATCCCAGAAGCTCAACGAATGCCAAACAAATGAACCTAGACAGAAGCACAACCTAATCAAATGGCGCTCCAAGCCAGTGATAATGTGAAGAGGAGCACAGGGAAGTGTGACAGTAGATACCTCATCAGAAACAACGCGAGCACTGTTCTCAGCTGAGGTCAACAAGATGACGCCATGCCTTCCAGTTTCAGCTCTCATAGCATAAACACTTGTTCCCAGTCGACCGTGTGCCATATTTTTCCATTTTTGTGGAGGTTTTTTTGCTGCTGATTTTGCTGTTTAAAATGATCCCCAAGCAAAAAAATTAAAAAATAAAATAAAATAAAATGATCCCCAAGCATATTGCTTAGGGGCTGTCCCGGGTCACTAAGGACTCCGGGCTGCGATGTGCGTTGCACAGAAAAAACATGTTAGGTGAGCTTCGCACAGGTATGAATTACACTTCTGTGGGCCCTGAATTCAGTAATAGTGAATCAACTGAGTGCATTAAATAAGGTGTCTTTAGCCAGAAACAAACAGAAAATAAAGCTACATATTGACCACCTGGTGACAATGTTGTACAGGAAGACTCCCAGGAATCTACTCCTGTATTTCTCTGAGGAGCAGTTGTTCAGTATTTGCTAATTCAGTGCTCATGGCTACTTCACAGAACATAAAAACCCCCCAAAAAAGAAAAAAAACACATTATTTTTAGCAACTGGTTTTGGGGTGGTTGGTTACTCAGCAATAGGGAACTGAAACCCTTATTGAAACATTGTCCCATGTTGGCCTGGCCAAGTGTCTCAGATGGGGCTCCCCGGAAGCAGATCCTGAGCGGGAACAGTATGTGAGGGCTGTGTGGAGGAGTGCTCTCGGGAGATATGTGGGTAAGCGAGCAAGGGAGGCAGAACTGGGCAATGGCAGAAGCTGAGCTACAGTGCATTTGCCACTGAGGTCTCAGCTGATCCTCCAAGAAGCCCTTCCAAGTTGGCCCCAAGTGAGGCAAGTAGGCTGGGCAACACCTGTCCAAGGATGGGATCCTGAGCGCATCCGTTCCCTCAGCCGAGTGCAGCTTTTGGGAGGGCTGCAGCTGAGGCAGTATTTTCAGGAGCTGGGAGAATGATGTGCTTTCTCTGCAAGGGGGGATGTGGTGGCAACACCGCCTGACCCCCGGGGTACCACTTCTGGTTGGCTCCCGAGTCCTTCTGATGTGATCCTGGCTGTTTGGATGGCTTCCTCGCTATCCGGTACCACACGACGTTTTCGTCTCCTCCGACATTCCCTGCTCCACACCTGGACATTCTGCAGACCGCTTTCCCAAGAGGCCCTGATTTCTTTTGGGGGGAAATTGTGTTTCAAGACCACAATCTGGGCCCTAGGAATACTCCTTGCTAGATGTCTCTTGCTTCTTACGACCAGAAACCCCCAGCACTTTTTGTTTTTCTTTCTTTTTAAATTCTAATATTTTTAGGAGAACTCATTGCCTGCCCCTCAACCTCCTTCTTTGCCAGTGTCATCTACATCTTTCAGAGGGTGGTTCTGCCCAGCCACCGTGCCCCTGACCTGAGTAAGGGTCATCCTACCCACGGGCTCTCCCCTCCCACCTGCGGTCCACGTCTTATTCGAGGCCGCAGCCCAGTGCCTGACTCAGAAAAGATATTCCACAAATATTGGTTGGGAAGACTAAAAGTGGCTACCGCTCTTCTGGCAGTTGGCGTCCCGCTCACGGAGAGGCTCTGCCTAACTTTTCTGGTAGCCAGAGGTGGATCTTCGGTAACTAAGCTGCTGGACTAAATTCCTGTCTCCACTCCCAGCAAGAACCACATTCTAATATCAGCATGCCACAGGGCATCCCATCTGGACCACACACTTCCCAGAGCCGGGGACTGTTCCTACTGCCGGGACTGTGACTCCTGGCTAGCCAGTTGTGGGATTCCCTCTTTGCATTTACTGAGTTTAGCTGTAACCAGCTGGGGTTTGCAAAGCAGAGTGTCCCACCCTGGCCTCCCTCAGACAGCAGGTGGGACTATCCCAGACTGCTCGCTGAGGTCCTGGATAAATGGGAGTCTTAGCACTGACCATTTGGAAGGATGGGTGGGCAAGGGAGAGAGAGGCCGGGGGATGATCAGCAGCCAGTACCAGGTGACTGTGGGACACTAGATCGGGTGATTGGGAAAAAGAAACTGTATACACACACAGAGCCAGGCCCTTCCACCTCCCCGTGTGGAAGCTCTTTGGGCTCAAGGCGGCCTGACACCCAGCCCACGGTGTCTCCTCAAAGCGTGTCTGTTACAGGGCAGCAAGGAGAGACACGAGGCTGTGTGAGTGAGCCATGCCCCAGTCTCTGTCCCCTCGCCCCCCTGCTCCTGACTGCAGGGGCTGCCAAACTCAACTATAACACTTCCAGCCAGAGATGTTGATGGCCCTAACAGGAGGAGAGGCAACAGGACCCACGGGCTAAGGCCATCCATCAGATTTGCATCGAGGTAGACAAGCTCCCCACCTCTGACTCTTCTAGAGTTTACTGGACACCATGAAATGCTTTTTAAGCTACACTGGAAACGAGTTCTCTACAGAGTATGCTATATGCAACACTCCAGAACTTTCAGGAGACCAGAGCTTCGGAATAAATAAGAATGCACTCCAAACATTTATTCAATTTTGAGATCTCCGCACTCCTTAATGCCTCTGCACACCTCGGGTGAGCCTGGATGGGGCCACTAGGGACTGAGGAAGGGGGCCTGTGTGCCACAGGCTGGCCACGCACGGCTGGATCCGCGCTGGGGGCAGGGGAAATGTCTCCCAGCCCCAGACAGCCCGGTCAGATGTGGAAAGCCCAGGCCTCACGCCTCAGCAGGGACATGGTGACGCCTCCTCCCTCTCTCTGCACAATCTGCAAGCTGCCCGCTTCAACACAGTCTCAGGTGACAGCCTGAGACCACAGCCAGGTCCAA
>NW_025412001.1:0-3742 GCF_002201575.2 Neomonachus schauinslandi | reverse complement strand
AGCAGGAAAGAATGTCCAATGGAAAAAAGACAGTCTCTTCAACAAATAGTGTTGGGAAAATTGGATAGCCACATGCAGAAGAAGACAACTGGACCATTTCCTTACACCACACACAAAAATAGACTCCAAATGGTTGAAAGACCTCAATGTGACACAGGAGTCCATCAAAATCCTAAAGGAGAACACAGGCAGCAACCTCTTCGACCTCAGCCACAGCAACTTCTTCCTAGAAACATCGCCAAAGGCAAGGGAAGCAAGGGCAAAAATGAACTATTGGGACTTCATTAAGATAAAAAGCTTTTGCAAAGCAAAGGAAACAGTCAACAAAACCAAAAGACAACCGACAGAATGGGAGAAGATATTTGCAAATGACATATCCGATAAAGGGCTAGTATCCAAATTCTATAAAGAACTTCTTAAGCTCCACACCCAAAGAACAAAGAATCCAATCAAGAAATGGGCAGAAGACATGAACAGACATTTTTCCAAAGAAGACATCCAAATGGCCAACAGACACATGAAAAAGTGTTCAATATCGCTCAGCATCAGGGAAATCCAAATCAAAACCTCAATGAGATACCACCTCACACCAGTCAGAATGGCTAAAATTAACAAGTCAGGAAATGACAGATGTTGGCAGGGATGCGGAGAAAGGGGAACCCTCCCCCACTGTTGGTGGGAATGCAAGCTGGTGCAGCCACTCTGGAAAACTGTATGGAGGGTCCTCAAAAAGTTGAAAATAGAGCTACCATATGATCCAGCAATTGCACTACTGGGTATTTACCCCAAAGATACAAAAGTAGGGATCCGAAGGCGTACGTGCACCCCGATGTTTATAGCAGCAATGTCCACAATAGCCAAACTGTGGAAAGAGCCAAGATGTCCATCGACAGATGAATGGATAAAGAAGAAGTGGTATATATATACAATGGAATATTATGCCGCCATCAAAAGGAATGAGATCTTGCCATTTGCAATGATGTGGATGGAACTGGAGGGTATTATGCTGAGCTAAATAAGTCAAACAGAGAAAGACATGTATCATATGACCTCACTGATATGAGGAATTCTGAATCTCAGGAAACAAACTGAGGGTTGCTGGAGTGGGGGGTGGGGTGGGAGGGATGGGGTGACTCGGTGATAGACACTGGGGAGGGTATGTGCTCTGGTAAGCGCTGTGAATTGTGCAAGACTGTTGAATCTCAGATCTGTACCTCTGAAACAAATAATGCAATATATGTTAAGAAAAAAAAAAGTTAGCAGGAGGGGAAGAATGAAGGGGGGAAAATCGGAGGGGGAGACGAACCATGAGAGACGATGGACTCTGAAAAACAAACTGAGGGTTCTAGAAGGGAGGGGGGTGGGAGGATGGGTTAGCCTGGTGATGGGTATTGAGGAGGGCACGTTCTGCATGGAGCACTGGGTGTTATGCACAAACAATGAATCATGGAACACTACATCTAAAACTAATGATGTAATGTATGGGGATTAACATAACAATAAAAAAATTTTAAAAAAATAAAATTAAATTAACTGATGAAGTCCAATCACACTCCTAGGTCTCAACTTTGCATTTGTACCTAAATTCATATGATTTGATCATAATCAAGTTGAATTAGGAAGTTTTATTTTTGAGGCCTATAAGCTTCACCTAATTTAATTTAATCTAGTGATCAAAGAAAGAAGTGCTTATTACAAAGCATGATTTATTTGGGGAGGCTCACATGCAAGAGAATTGGGCCAGGGACCTATAAAATAACAATGAATTATTATCCTCATAGGTTTCCAATTCCATACCTGGCCAGTGCGTAAAATGGGTCTCCTTTTATACTGCCTAGTTTTTACTGCCAAAAAATATTTGCTCTCCTTTCTTTTTGGGCCTTTCAATAGGCATGTGTTGATATACTCAACAGTTTATACAGGTCTCTGAGGCTCTGCTCATTTCTCTATCTTCTTTTTCCCTTCCTGTTCTTCAGACAGCATCATCTCCTTAGCCTATCTTTTAGTGCATTGATTCCTTTTTTTTTTTCTTTTTTTTTTCCCCTGCTAAAATCTTCTGGTGAAGCCCTTTGGATGAATTTATGAATTTTAATTCTTGTAGTTTTCAACTCCACATTTTTATTTGGAGTTTATGTAATTATTATGCCTTTACTGATAGTCTCTAGTTAGTAAGCCATATTTCTCAGACTATAGTTTTTTAGACACAGTGATTACACCAGTTTGCATTCCCACCAACTGTGCACAAGAGTTCCTTTTTCTCCACATCCTCACCAACGCTTGTTATTTCTTGTGATTTTAACCATTTTGACAGGTGTGAAATGATGGAAAAAGATGTTGAGCATCTTTCGATGTGTATGTTGGCCATCTGTATGTCTTCTTTGGAAAAATTTACCCAAAGAAAATAAAAACTAATTCAGAAAGACATATGCACCCCTATGTGTATTGCAGCATTATTTACAATATTCCAAGATACTGAAGCAACCCAAGTGTCCAGTGGCACTGCATAAAGAAAATGTGAGAGAGATATATATGAATGGAATATGCATATGAATGCATAAAGAAGATGTGAGAGAGATATATATGAATGGAATATTATTCAGCCATAAAAAAGAATGAAATTTTGCCCTTTGCAACAACATGGATGGATCTAAAGGATTTAATGCTAAATGAGATAAGTCAGTCAGAGAAAGACAAATACCATATGATTTCACTAACAGGTGGAATTTAACAAAACAAAGAAAAGAGAAAAACAGGGGGGGCGGAGCAAGATGGCGGAGGAGTAGGAGACCTGGATTTCGTCTCCTCTCAGGAATTCAGCTGGATAGGGATCAAACCATTCTGAACACCTACAAACTCAACAGGAGATCGAAGAAAAGAAGAGCAACAACTCTCTCATCAGAAAAGCGACCACTTTCTGGAAGGTAGGACGTGCGGAGAAGTGAATCCGAGGCGATATTCGGGAGGATAGATGGCGGGGGAGGGGCCTCCAGCGGCAGCTTCTGGCAAGTGATAGAGCCGCGGAGCACAAAATCGGAACTTTTAAAAGTCGGCTCCACTGAGGGACGTCACTCTGGTGGCTAAGCGGGGGGGTGGAACCCTCCGGGACAGTGTGGTCTCAGGACCCACGGGTCACAGAAAGACCAGAGGTGCCTGAGTGTGGCAGAGCTCCCAGGTATCGGAGCAGGGAAGCCGGCTGCAGAGGCGGAGCCCAGGCGCGGGCTCTCAGCTCGGGGTTGCCATAAACCGTGATCCCCGGCACAGTCGGGCCACTGCTCCTCCAGCAGGGACCCAACAAGCGGCAGATCCGGGGAGACTCACCTTCCTCCCCCGGGAGGAGCCGCGCGGGAGTGCACCGCAGGGATCTGCTGGGTTTGGAGACTCCACCCGGGGTCGGGTGCCAGAGATAGAAACGCGCGGTCACAGGCCGGGTGAGCACGGAGTGCGGCTGGAGACTGGGGAGACGGGAGTGACTGACGGCTTTTCTCTGGGGGCTCACTGAGAAGCGGGACCCCGAGTTCTCGGCTCCTCCGGGGCGGAGATTGGGAGGCCGCCATTTTCACTCTCCGCCTCCAAAGCTGTACGGAAAGCTCGCAGGGAACAAAAGCCCCAGAGAGCAAACCTGAGCAGATTACGTAGCTGGGAGGGGGCAAGGGCGGGGCAATTCTGCCTCTGACAAAGACATTTGGAAACCACGGCAACAGGCCCCTCCCCAGAAGATCAGCGAGAACAGCCAGCCAAGACC
>NW_025412000.1:0-3742 GCF_002201575.2 Neomonachus schauinslandi | reverse complement strand
AGCAGGAAAGAATGTCCAATGGAAAAAAGACAGTCTCTTCAACAAATAGTGTTGGGAAAATTGGATAGCCACATGCAGAAGAAGACAACTGGACCATTTCCTTACACCACACACAAAAATAGACTCCAAATGGTTGAAAGACCTCAATGTGACACAGGAGTCCATCAAAATCCTAAAGGAGAACACAGGCAGCAACCTCTTCGACCTCAGCCACAGCAACTTCTTCCTAGAAACATCGCCAAAGGCAAGGGAAGCAAGGGCAAAAATGAACTATTGGGACTTCATTAAGATAAAAAGCTTTTGCAAAGCAAAGGAAACAGTCAACAAAACCAAAAGACAACCGACAGAATGGGAGAAGATATTTGCAAATGACATATCCGATAAAGGGCTAGTATCCAAATTCTATAAAGAACTTCTTAAGCTCCACACCCAAAGAACAAAGAATCCAATCAAGAAATGGGCAGAAGACATGAACAGACATTTTTCCAAAGAAGACATCCAAATGGCCAACAGACACATGAAAAAGTGTTCAATATCGCTCAGCATCAGGGAAATCCAAATCAAAACCTCAATGAGATACCACCTCACACCAGTCAGAATGGCTAAAATTAACAAGTCAGGAAATGACAGATGTTGGCAGGGATGCGGAGAAAGGGGAACCCTCCCCCACTGTTGGTGGGAATGCAAGCTGGTGCAGCCACTCTGGAAAACTGTATGGAGGGTCCTCAAAAAGTTGAAAATAGAGCTACCATATGATCCAGCAATTGCACTACTGGGTATTTACCCCAAAGATACAAAAGTAGGGATCCGAAGGCGTACGTGCACCCCGATGTTTATAGCAGCAATGTCCACAATAGCCAAACTGTGGAAAGAGCCAAGATGTCCATCGACAGATGAATGGATAAAGAAGAAGTGGTATATATATACAATGGAATATTATGCCGCCATCAAAAGGAATGAGATCTTGCCATTTGCAATGATGTGGATGGAACTGGAGGGTATTATGCTGAGCTAAATAAGTCAAACAGAGAAAGACATGTATCATATGACCTCACTGATATGAGGAATTCTGAATCTCAGGAAACAAACTGAGGGTTGCTGGAGTGGGGGGTGGGGTGGGAGGGATGGGGTGACTCGGTGATAGACACTGGGGAGGGTATGTGCTCTGGTAAGCGCTGTGAATTGTGCAAGACTGTTGAATCTCAGATCTGTACCTCTGAAACAAATAATGCAATATATGTTAAGAAAAAAAAAAGTTAGCAGGAGGGGAAGAATGAAGGGGGGAAAATCGGAGGGGGAGACGAACCATGAGAGACGATGGACTCTGAAAAACAAACTGAGGGTTCTAGAAGGGAGGGGGGTGGGAGGATGGGTTAGCCTGGTGATGGGTATTGAGGAGGGCACGTTCTGCATGGAGCACTGGGTGTTATGCACAAACAATGAATCATGGAACACTACATCTAAAACTAATGATGTAATGTATGGGGATTAACATAACAATAAAAAAATTTTAAAAAAATAAAATTAAATTAACTGATGAAGTCCAATCACACTCCTAGGTCTCAACTTTGCATTTGTACCTAAATTCATATGATTTGATCATAATCAAGTTGAATTAGGAAGTTTTATTTTTGAGGCCTATAAGCTTCACCTAATTTAATTTAATCTAGTGATCAAAGAAAGAAGTGCTTATTACAAAGCATGATTTATTTGGGGAGGCTCACATGCAAGAGAATTGGGCCAGGGACCTATAAAATAACAATGAATTATTATCCTCATAGGTTTCCAATTCCATACCTGGCCAGTGCGTAAAATGGGTCTCCTTTTATACTGCCTAGTTTTTACTGCCAAAAAATATTTGCTCTCCTTTCTTTTTGGGCCTTTCAATAGGCATGTGTTGATATACTCAACAGTTTATACAGGTCTCTGAGGCTCTGCTCATTTCTCTATCTTCTTTTTCCCTTCCTGTTCTTCAGACAGCATCATCTCCTTAGCCTATCTTTTAGTGCATTGATTCCTTTTTTTTTTTCTTTTTTTTTTCCCCTGCTAAAATCTTCTGGTGAAGCCCTTTGGATGAATTTATGAATTTTAATTCTTGTAGTTTTCAACTCCACATTTTTATTTGGAGTTTATGTAATTATTATGCCTTTACTGATAGTCTCTAGTTAGTAAGCCATATTTCTCAGACTATAGTTTTTTAGACACAGTGATTACACCAGTTTGCATTCCCACCAACTGTGCACAAGAGTTCCTTTTTCTCCACATCCTCACCAACGCTTGTTATTTCTTGTGATTTTAACCATTTTGACAGGTGTGAAATGATGGAAAAAGATGTTGAGCATCTTTCGATGTGTATGTTGGCCATCTGTATGTCTTCTTTGGAAAAATTTACCCAAAGAAAATAAAAACTAATTCAGAAAGACATATGCACCCCTATGTGTATTGCAGCATTATTTACAATATTCCAAGATACTGAAGCAACCCAAGTGTCCAGTGGCACTGCATAAAGAAAATGTGAGAGAGATATATATGAATGGAATATGCATATGAATGCATAAAGAAGATGTGAGAGAGATATATATGAATGGAATATTATTCAGCCATAAAAAAGAATGAAATTTTGCCCTTTGCAACAACATGGATGGATCTAAAGGATTTAATGCTAAATGAGATAAGTCAGTCAGAGAAAGACAAATACCATATGATTTCACTAACAGGTGGAATTTAACAAAACAAAGAAAAGAGAAAAACAGGGGGGGCGGAGCAAGATGGCGGAGGAGTAGGAGACCTGGATTTCGTCTCCTCTCAGGAATTCAGCTGGATAGGGATCAAACCATTCTGAACACCTACAAACTCAACAGGAGATCGAAGAAAAGAAGAGCAACAACTCTCTCATCAGAAAAGCGACCACTTTCTGGAAGGTAGGACGTGCGGAGAAGTGAATCCGAGGCGATATTCGGGAGGATAGATGGCGGGGGAGGGGCCTCCAGCGGCAGCTTCTGGCAAGTGATAGAGCCGCGGAGCACAAAATCGGAACTTTTAAAAGTCGGCTCCACTGAGGGACGTCACTCTGGTGGCTAAGCGGGGGGGTGGAACCCTCCGGGACAGTGTGGTCTCAGGACCCACGGGTCACAGAAAGACCAGAGGTGCCTGAGTGTGGCAGAGCTCCCAGGTATCGGAGCAGGGAAGCCGGCTGCAGAGGCGGAGCCCAGGCGCGGGCTCTCAGCTCGGGGTTGCCATAAACCGTGATCCCCGGCACAGTCGGGCCACTGCTCCTCCAGCAGGGACCCAACAAGCGGCAGATCCGGGGAGACTCACCTTCCTCCCCCGGGAGGAGCCGCGCGGGAGTGCACCGCAGGGATCTGCTGGGTTTGGAGACTCCACCCGGGGTCGGGTGCCAGAGATAGAAACGCGCGGTCACAGGCCGGGTGAGCACGGAGTGCGGCTGGAGACTGGGGAGACGGGAGTGACTGACGGCTTTTCTCTGGGGGCTCACTGAGAAGCGGGACCCCGAGTTCTCGGCTCCTCCGGGGCGGAGATTGGGAGGCCGCCATTTTCACTCTCCGCCTCCAAAGCTGTACGGAAAGCTCGCAGGGAACAAAAGCCCCAGAGAGCAAACCTGAGCAGATTACGTAGCTGGGAGGGGGCAAGGGCGGGGCAATTCTGCCTCTGACAAAGACATTTGGAAACCACGGCAACAGGCCCCTCCCCAGAAGATCAGCGAGAACAGCCAGCCAAGACC
>NW_025411999.1:619-3747 GCF_002201575.2 Neomonachus schauinslandi | reverse complement strand
CCTTCCCCTATGATCCTCTGCACTGTTTCTTATATTCCACAAATGAATGAAACCATATGATAATTGTCTTTGTCTGATTAAAATATTTCATTTAGCACAACACATTCCAGTAAATGGTAAGCACACATCTTTTCCAATGGCTGAGTAATATTTATTGTTTAGATATACCACATCTTCTTTATCCATTCATCCATCAATGGACATCTCGACTATTTCCATAGTTTGACTCTTGTGGACACTGTTACTATAAACATTGGGGTGCAGGTGCCCCTTCGGATCACTACATTTGCGTGTTTGGGGTAAATACCTAGTAGCACAATTGCTGGGTTGTAGGGAAGCTCTCTTTTTAACTTCTTGAGGAATGTCTATACTGTTTTCCAGAGTGGCTGCACCAGCTTGCATTTTCACCAACAATGTAAGAGGTTTCCCCTTTCTTTACATCCTCGCCAACATTTGTTATTTACTGACTTGTTAATTTTAGCCCTTCTGACTGGTGTAAGGTGGTATTTCACTGTGGTTTTCATTTCTAGTTCCCTGATTACAAGTAATGTGTAACATTTTTTCATGTGTCTGTTGGCCATTTGTATGTCTCCTTTGGAGAAATGTCTGCTCATGTCTTCTGCCCATTTCTTGACTGGACTCCTTGTTTTCTGGGTGTTGCAAGTGGTAAGTTCCTTATACAACTTGTATACGAGACCCTTATCTGACATATCATTTGCAAATATCTTCTACCATTCTGTAGGTTGCCTTTTAGTTTTGTGGACTCTTACCTTTGTTGTGCAAAGGATTTTTATCTTGAAGAAGTCCCAATAGTTCATTTTTGCTTTCCTTTCCCCTGCCTTTGGAGGCATGTCTTGAAAGAAGTTGCTGCAGCCGAGGTCAAAGAGATTGCTGCCTGTGTTCTCCTCTCGGATTTTGTTGGTTTCCTGTCTCACATTTAGCTCTTTCATCCATTTTTAGTTTATCTTTATGTATGGTATAAGAAAATGCTCCAATTTCATTCCTCTGCATGGGGATGTCCAATTTTCCCAACACCATTTGTTGAAGAGACTGTCTTTTTTCCATTATATTTCGGTTCTTGCTTTGTGAAGGTTAGTTGACTATAGAGTTGAGGATCCATTTCTGGGCTCTCTATTCTGTTCCACTGATCTATGAGTCTGTTTTTGTTTCAGAACCATACTGTTCTGCTGATTACAGCTTTGACATATAGCTTGAATCAGGTATTGTGATGCCACCACCTTTCATTTTCTTTTTCAACATTCCTCTGGCTATTTGGGGTCTTTACCAGTTCCATCCAAAATCTAGGATTAATTATTCCAGCTCCGTGAAAAGTGTTGGTGGCATTTTGATAAGGAATCCATTGAATGTGTAGACTGCTCTGGGTAGCATAGACTTTTTAACAACGCATATTCTTCCAATCCATGAGCATGGGAAGTTTTTCCATTTCTTTGTGTCCTCCTCATTTCCTTCATAAGTATTTTGTAGTTTTTAGAGTACAGATTCTTTTCTTCCATGGCTAGGTTTATTCCTAGTTATCTTGTGGTTTTTGGTGCAATTGTAAATTGGATCAATTCCATAATTTCTCTTTCTTCTGTCTCATTATTAGTATATAGAAATGAAAGTGATTTCTTTGCATTGATTTTAAATCCTGCCACATTGCTGAATTCCTGTATGGGTTCTAGCAATTTTGGGGTGGAGTCTTTGGGGTCTTCCACATATCATGTCATCTGCTAAGAGTGAGAGTTTGACTTCTTCTTTTCCAATTTGAATTCCTTTTATTTCTTTTTGTTTTCTGATTGCTGAGGCTTGGACTTCTAGTACTATGGTGAGCAACAGCAGTGAGAGTGGGCATCCCTGCCATGTTCCCGACTTTAGGGGTAAGGCTCTCAGTTTTTCCTCATTGAGAATAATATTTGCAGTGGGCTTTTGGCATATAGCTTTTGTGATATGGTGGCATGTTCCCTCTATCCTTACACTGTGGAGAGTTTTAATCAAGAAAGGATGCTGTATTTTTCAAATGCTTTTTCTGCATTACTTGAAAGGATCGTATGGTTCTTATGTTTTCTTTTGTTAATGTGATATATCATGTTTCTTGATTTGCAAATGTTGAACCACCCTTGCAACCCAGGAATAAATCCCACTTGATCATGGTGAATAATCCTTTTAAGATCTTGTTGGATCCTATTGGCTAGTATCTTGATGAGTATTTTGGCATCCATGCTCGTGAGGGATATTAGTCTGTATTTCTCCTTGTTGTTGGGGTTTCTGCCTGGTTTTGGGATCAAGATAATGCTGGCCTCATAGAGTAAGTTTGCAAGTTTTCCTTTTCCCCCTGCTTATGTTCCCTCTCTCGCTGTGTCTCTCCCTGTCAAATAAATAATTAACATTAAATTAAATAAAATTTAAAAACCTCTCAGTAAACTGGTGCAATAGAGGTAACAGTTCAACTTGAAAAAAAAATACCTACAAGAAACTTCCTGCCAAATTTATACTTAATGGTAGGAAACTAGAAGCCTTCCCACTAAGATCAGGAACAAGGCAGATATGTTCCCTCTCACTGCTCCTTTTCAGCATTGTGCAGAAAGTAGTAAGAAATACAATTAGACAAGGAACAGAAAAGAAACGTATATAAATGGAGAAGGAAAAGTTACAAACGCTGTTGTTCATACTTGAGCTATTCATTGGATAGAAAACCCAAAATAGTTGACAAAAGCACTCGTAATTTATCAACTTTGCAAGACAAAATTTTAATATACCAACTGCAACCCTGGCGTATTCCATCAATGAACAAGTGTAATATGATATGGAAAACACAATATCATTTACATTAGCACTAAGGGGGAAAAAAGAAAAAAAGGAAGAAAGAAAAAGAAGGAAAATTGTTGGGGACAAATGTAATACAATATGTACCAGATCTCTATGGAAAATGGTACAGAATTCTGATGAATGCAATTAGAACCGAATAAACGATGAGATGTTCCATTTTCAAGGATAGGAGAACTTACTGTCATGAAGATATTGGATCTATTTGTTTAGATTTATAGATATACAAATTCAAGATTTTCTACAAAGCTACATAAATCATGACTGGCTGTCTGGTGTGAGAATAAATGAAGACATCAATGGCA
>NW_025411999.1:0-519 GCF_002201575.2 Neomonachus schauinslandi | reverse complement strand
CTAGCCTTTGAGGGCAACTTCAGAATCCAATACCTTGCCTTGGCATGCTCTTGCCACTAGATATCTGTGTCCAGGGCCATACAGCCATGCATCTAGATGCAAAGGTCTCTTCATCCCACGTCTGCACTGGGTTCTAAATGCTGTCTGGTAAGCCAGATTCTGGGGCTGAGAAGAAAGAAGAGGAACACCAGGAACTCACCATGACTCTAAACAGGTTGCGCCAAAGAGAGATTATAAACTTTCAATCAGCGGCAAACTGGCTTCGCTAAGCTGCATAAAAGGCCAGAAATCATGAATCTGATGACTGGATGGAAACCCAGTGGGGAAGCACACTGTTCTGTGATGGGGGAGGGAGGCGAGCAGTGCTTATGAAGGAGGTGCAGAATATGCTTTGCATCGTAGGACAGAAGACGGGTTCAGTCTAGTCTAGACGCAAGATTCTCTTTTTCCCTCATGATAAGGAAAGCTAGCAGAAAGTTTATTTAAACCACTTCTTGAGCTTCAACTTTTTTTGATAAT
>NW_025411998.1:0-3747 GCF_002201575.2 Neomonachus schauinslandi | reverse complement strand
TTCTTATTTTAGTCCTAAATTCATGGGATTAGTTTAATCTTAAACTTCTAGATAGGAAAGCTTAAGAATCTGCAACCATTTCTTCCTGTTCCGTGATTTTTTCCTTAATCTTTGTTGTTTTGTTTAAGATACTATTTATGGTTTAACACTTATGTATTCTAAGCAGTCAAAATACCAAGTTTTCTCCTGATGACAAGCATACACTCCCATGCACGTGGACGCGTGCACACGCACACACCCCAGAATGCAGAATCTAGACTATTGTAGTTGTTTTGTGAGTACCTGAAAATGTAAAAATAGAATTGACAATTTCATTAATTGCTTGTAGATAAATAAATTACTGAAAAGAAAAAAACGTGTGTGTGTAATGTGTAAAGAGAGGAAAGTCTCCTTGATCTTCTGCACAGAGAGCCGAGTGTCCCGATGGACCAGGGAAGATCCCAGGCAGGAGCGCTTCTCCCACATGGTCCGTAGGAAGAGGCCCGGGGGCATTCCCCAGCTGCAGCAGGGAGTCGGGCAGGACCAAGGAGGGGGCTCCCAGCCTCTAGCCACAGGGGGAGGCGGTCCCACCCCTGGGCCTGGAGGGAGGACAGGGAAGTGGCATCTGCTGAGCCCAGTGGGGGGCTGTCCCAGGAATGGGGCAAAGTACCCCCCTCTGCCCTCCAGGCCTCAATGGACTGCTGGTGCAGAGTCGCCCCCACGGGCCTGGAGAGCAGACAGGAGTCAGCCTCGGGCACAGGGCAGACAGAAGAGGGTCCGGGGGCAATTTGGAGAAGGACCTGCACTCATGACTCTATTTGACCCAAAGTGTGCCTGTGTGAGTTACTGCCTGCATTCGCGCCCACATATGTAGTGAGAATCTCTGCAGCTTCTACGATGTCTTTGGCACTGGGCCACCGTAGCTCTCTAACTGTCCCTGCTACGGGCTGGGGTGGCAGGGCAGGGGGGCTCTCTGGAGGAGGCGGCCTCTGAGCTGAACACTGATGGATAAGCAGCGGTTATCAGTGGTGCTTTCACACTTGAAAGAGCGTGTGAAAATCTTGGAGACCTTGTCACAGAAAGATTTTGATTTCAGGTTGTGGAGCTGAGAGCCTGCACGGCCCCCACGTGAGCTCTATGCTGGGACCAGACATGGAGTAGGAAGGATCCTTAGATGATGATGGGCTAGGAGTGGGGGCAGGTGGATGGCGCAAAGGCGTTTCCGGCAGAAGGCACACACAGGCAAAAACACGGGACACAAAACAGCCTAGTCTGGTGAGCAAGGCAAGGTTGTGCAGTTAGCTTTGTGGAGCCCAGAAACTCAACACTGGGAGGGTGGGGACAGGAGTCGGAATAGATGCACACCCTGTGCACATGTACTGTTCCCAATTATGCTGTCCAGGGCTCCTGTCCTAACGGGCAATCTTGTCCCGCGAGAGAACCTCTCTCCTGACACACAAGCACCTAGAATACTCTAATCTTGGGGTGCCAACGGCCATCATGTTGCTTTTGGAAATCCTCCGAGAACATAAACTATCACAGGGAAAGCAGTAGAGCCAAAAGACAGCAAGAAACAAAATCCTGATACCTGGACCCTTGATCCAGCTGTTCCTGAAGCTTCTTTCCGAGTCTCAGAAAGGACCTAACCTGAGTCCCCTTTGAGGCTTAAGCAGGTTGAGATACGTTTCTACCACCTTCCTATGAAAGAATCCTGTTGGTTATATTTTATAATACTTCTGCTGATAGCAAACCCTGTCTTCAGGAGAAGGCACTGTCCAAAGTCACAGAGTCCATCAGAACAGACAAGGTGAGACAGCTCACAGGGTCAGTTGGCCACACTCAGGCTCCTACCTTACAAGTATAAGGACAGTGACAAGCTTCCCTGTTTCTGGCATTGCAGGGCATTCTCCCTCTGGGGTCCCCCAATGCCCATGACAGTTGTCCTCTCCCTGGGTGGGTGTGGGGACATTGTTGTGCTCAGCTCCCAGGCATGGTTCTCAAAGCCAAACCCCACCCCGTCCTGAGGTTCATGACATCATAGTGAGGACACTAAATCCCCAGGCTCTGCCATCCCCTGACATAAAACCCCACCAGAACTCTTGTCTAACCACCAAAGGTTGACCCTCTGGGAAACTGTGTGAGTGACTGTGCCCTGAGTTAGGCTTAGAAGGGTCCTCCATCCATTGCTAGGGTGACAAATGGAGGGTGCTCCCTCACCCAGGACTCACGGGCAGTGCACCCTCCTGGAAGGGCAGGCCGTTCCTACCCCTCCCAGAGCGACAAGCCTCCTACCAGGCTTCTGATGGACCCCAAACTATCGGGTGAGGAGGAAAGGCTGCTGGCCACCCACAGGCCCTGTGTGTAAGATGCTTTGACGTGAATAACCCAGACCAATGGAGGGAGGGACAGGGCCCCGTGGGAGCTGAGGGACCATGATGGACACGAAACACAATCACCATGGCAACGTGCTCTCTAGCCCTGGCCTCCTCACCTAGTCCTGGCCCCTGTCCTTTCCAACGTGTGGCCTGAGGTTCTCTCTAGGGTGTGGTCACCAGAGGTCTTTCTGCCACATGCAGAACGAGGTGACAGATGCATCCATTTGGTGCTTGGTGCCCGTACGGGCTTGAATCACATCCCCTCAGATTCATGTCTGCCTGGAGCCTCAGAAAGTGAGCTTATTTGGAAATAGGGTCTCTGGAGACATAGTTAGTTGAGATGAGGTCATACTGGGCTATGGCACAGCCCTGATCCAACACGACTGGTGTCCTTACAAGCGGAGCGAGCGGACTCAGACTGGCAGGAGGGAAGCCGGGTTAGCCAGGGGCAGGGACTTGGGTGAAGCAGCTTCGAGCCCAGGAATGCCCCGCTTGGCAGCAGCACCCAGAAGCTGGGACAAAAGCATCGAAAGGATGTCCCTTTGGGCC
Organism: Neomonachus schauinslandi; assembly: GCF_002201575.2. NCBI lineage: Eukaryota > Metazoa > Chordata > Mammalia > Carnivora > Phocidae > Neomonachus > Neomonachus schauinslandi. The sequence continues at coordinate 844 of NW_025411998.1, read as the reverse complement.
TCCAGAAGGGACGGACCCTGACGGACCCTGATTTCAGACCTGTGGCCTCCAGAACAGCGAGAGAATACAGTTCTGGGGTTTCAAGCCGCCTGGTTTGGGGTGTTTTGTAAGAGCAGTCACTGCAAAGGAATGCGGTGCCACAGAGCCCTCAAAATGCAGGCCTTGCAAATGCTCAGAGCTGGAATCCAAGGAGCCCGAAGCTGCGGGAAAAGGAAAGACGTGTGTCTGTCTGACGTGCACCCCTCGTGCTTCTCTGGGATAGATGTCGCCAGACAAACGGCCCCGAACCATTGAGCCCCTCCTCTTGGATACTGATGTGAGAAGTCACGCCCTAGGGAGCCCATCATGACCTGGACCCATGACCCTGGGTGCAGAGTTAGCCTCCGGGAGTGACCCCGCAGCTGCGGGCTGGAGACCACCCCAGTGGTTACTCTGCGGACTGAGCAAGAGTGACGGGCAGGAAGGCACGCGGGAATGCTTGCCTGCCGCCCTACAACCTCTGTCTTATTCTTCCAGAGGTTGCTTTGTTTGGGGTGTGTTCCCAGGAGGGTGTTGGAGACTCTGTCGCATGGCTTCCACTTCTGGGCAGCCCCCGCTGTCAGTGCGGAGTGCACTGTCAGCCCCTCATGGGAAAGGCGTTTGTGGACCTGCCATACCAGCAGGACACCATCTAGCACTTGGGGCACCAGCGCCCCCCACGCAGTGGTGGGGGAGGGACAGGGACACTTCTGATGGGACTCCAGCCCTCCACGACCACATGAACCACGATCTCAGCACGTGTGAAGCCGTCAGACCGTAACTGAGTGTTGCGGGGACAGAGTGTGGCCGACGACCCGAATCACCC
>NW_025411997.1:0-3748 GCF_002201575.2 Neomonachus schauinslandi | reverse complement strand
TCCTCAATTTCTTTCATGAGTATTTTATAGTTTTCTGAGTACAGATCCTTTGTCTCTTTGGTTAGATTTATTCCTAGGTATCTTATGGTTTTGGGTGCAATTGTAAATGGGATCGACTCCTTAATTTCTCTTTCTTCTGTCTTGTTGTTGGTGTATAGGAATGCAACTGACTTCTGTGCATTGATTTTCTATCTGGCCACTTTACTGAATTCCTGTATGAGTTCTAGCAGTTTTGGGGTGGAGTCTTTGGGGTTTTCCACATAAAGTATCATATCATCTGCAAAGAGTGAGAGTTTGACTTCTTCTTTGCCAATTTGGATGCCTTTGATTTCTTTTTGTTGTCTGATTGCTGTGGCTAGGACTTCCAATACTATGTTGAATAGCAGTGGTGATAGTGGACATCCCTGCCGCGTTCCTGACCTTAGGGGGAAAGCTCTCAGTTTTTCCCCATTGAGAATGATATTCGCTGTAGGTTTTTCATAGATGGCTTTTATGATATTGAGGTATGTACCCTCGATCCCTATACTCTGAAGAGTTTTGATCAAGAAAGGATGCTGTACTTTGTCAAAAGCTTTTTCTGCATCTATTGAGAGGATCATATGATTCTTGTTCTTTCTTTTGTTAATGTATTGTATCACATTGATTGATTTGCGGATGTTGAACCAACCTTGCAGCCCAGGGATAAATCCCACTTGGTCATGGTGAATAATCCTTTTAATGTACTGTTGGATCCTATTGGCTAGTATTTTGGTGAGAATTTTTGCATCCATGTTCATCAGGGATATTGGTCTGTAATTCTCCTTTTTGATGGGTTCTTTGTCTGGTTTTGGGATCAAGGTAATGCTGGCCTCATAAAATGAGTTTGGAAGTTTTCCTTCCATTTCTATTTTTTGGAACAGTTTCAGAAGAATAGGTATTATTTCTTCTTGAAATGTTTGGTAGAATTCCCCTGGGAAGCCATCTGGCCCTGGGCTTTTGTTTTTTGCGAGATATTTGATGACTGCTTCAATTTCCTTAGTGGTTATAGGTCTGTTCAGGTTTTCTATTTCATCCTGGTTCAGTTTTGGTAGTTGGTACATCTCTAGGAATGCATCCATTTCTTCCAGGTTATTTAATTTGCTGGCATAGAGTTGCTCATAATATGTTTTTATAATTGTTTGTATTTCTTTGGTGTTGGTTGTGATCTCTCCTCTTTCCTTCATGATTTTGTTGATTTGGGTCATTTCTCTTCTCTTTTTGATAAGTCTGGCCAGGGGTTTATCAATCTTGTTAATTCTTTCAAAGAACCAGCTCCTAGTTTCGTTGATCTGTTCTACTGTTCTTTTAGTTTCTACTTCATTGATTTCTGCTCTGATCTTTATTATTTCTCTTCCCCTGCTGGGTTTAGGCTTTATTTGCTGTTCTTTCTCCAGCTCCTTTAGGTGTAGGGTTAGGTTGTATACTTGAGACCTTTCTTGCTTCTTGAGAAAGGCTTGTATTGCTATATACTTTCCTCTTAGGACTGCCTTTGCTGCATCCCAAAGATTTTGAATAGTTGTGTTTTCATTTTCATTGGTTTCCATGTATTTTTTTAATTCTTCTTTAATTTCCTGGTTGACCCATTCTTTCTTCAGTAGGATGCTCTTTAACCTCCATGTATTTGAGTTCTTTCTGACTTTTGTCTTGTGATTGAGCTCTAGTTTCAAAGCATTGTCGTCTGAAAATAGGCAGGGAATGATTCCAATCTTTTGGTACCGGTTGAGACCTGATTTATGACCTAGGATGTGATCTATTCTGGAGAATGTTCCATGGGCACTAGAGAAGAATGTGTATTCCGTTGCTTTGGGGTGGAATGTTCTGAATATGTCTGTGAAGTCCATTTGGTCCAGTGTGTCATTTAAAGTCTTTATTTCCTTGTTGATCTTTTGCTTAGATGATCTGTCCATTTCAGTGAGGGGGGTGTTAAAGTCCCCCACTATTATTGTATTGTTGTCGATGTGTTTCTTTGCTTTTGTTATTAATTGGCTTATATAATTGGCTGCTCCCATGTTAGGGGCATAGATATTTACAATTGTTAGATCTTCTTGTTGGATAGATCCTTTAAGTAGGATATAATGTCCTTCCTCATCTCTTATTACAGTCTTTGGTTTAAAATCTAATTTGTCTGATATAAGGATTGCCACCCCAGCTTTCTTTTGATGTCCATTAGCATGGTAAATGGTTTTCCACCCCCTCACTTTCAATCCGGGGCTGTCTTTGGTTCTAAAATGAGTCTCTTGCAGACAGCATATCGATGGGTCTTGTTTTTTAATCCAGTCTGATAGCCTGTGTCTTTTGATTGGGGCATTGAGCCCATTTACATTCAGGGTAACTATTGAAAGATAGGAATTTAGTGCCATTGTATTGCCTGTAAGGTGACTGTTACCATATATTGTCTGTGTTCCTTTCTGGTCTATGTTGCTTTTAGGGTCTCTCTTTGCTTAGAGGACCCCTTTCAAGATTTCTTGTAGGGCTGGTTTTGTGTTTGCAAATTCCTTTAGTTTTTGTTTGTCCTGGAAGCTTTTTATCTCTCCTTCAATTTTCAATGACAGCCTAGCTGGATATAGTATTCTTGGCTGCATATTTTTCTCATTTAGTGCTCTGAATATATCCTGCCAGTCCTTTCTGGCCTGCCAGGTCTCTGTGGATAGGTCTGTTGCCAATCTAATGTTTCTACCATTGTAGGTTACAGATCTCTTCTCCCGAGCTGCTTTCAGGATTTTCTCTTTGTCTATGAGACTCGTAAGTTTTACTATTAGATGTCAGGGTGTTGACCTATTTTTATTGATTTTGAAAGGGGTTCTCTGTGCTTCCTGGATTTTCATGCCTGTTTCCTTCCCCAAATTAGGGAAGCTCTCTGCTATAATTTGCTCCATTATACCTTCTGCCCCTCTCTCTCTTTCTTCTTCTTCTGGGATCCCAATTATTCTAATGTTGTTTCGTCTTATGGTATCGCTTATCTCTCGAATTCTGCCCTCGTGATCCAGTAGTTGTTTATCTCTCTTTTTCTCAGCTTCTTTATTTTCCATCATTTCATCTTCTATATTACTGATTCTCTCTTCTGCCTCATTTATTCTAGCAGTTAGCGCCCCCATTTTTGATTGCACCTCATTAATAGCCTTTTTGATTTCTACTTGGTTGGATTTTAGTTCTTTTACTTCTCCAGTAAGGGTTTCTCTAATAACTTCCATATTTTTTTCAAGCCCAACTAGTATCTTTAAAGTGATGATTCTGAACTCTAGATCTGACATTGTACTAATGTCCGTATTGAGTAGGTCCCCGGCAGTCGGTACTACCTCTTGTTCTTTTTGTTGAGGTGATTTTTTCCGTCTTGTCATTTTGTGCAGAGGAGAATAGATTAATGAGAGAACAAAATGCTAGCAGAGTAACAACGTCCCCAGAAAATATAGTCTAAACAAATCAGAAAAAACCTGAAGCAGTGGGAAAAGAAAGGGAAAGAGAGAAGAAAGAAAAAGAAAAAAAGAAAAAGATAAAGATAAAAACAAAAACCAACAAAACAAAACAACAACAACAAAAAAAACAGAATGTGATCAAATATGATCAGGCTGGTATATAGATCAGTGCCACACACTAGATTTGGGGTGTATTTTGGTCTTTTAGAAGAAAGTGCCTCCCAAAATTTTAAAGAAAGAAAAACTTATATATGTACAAAAATAAGGGTTGATATGATGAAGGGATGGAATATGACTGTAAAGATGGAAATTATAAA
>NW_025411996.1:0-3748 GCF_002201575.2 Neomonachus schauinslandi | reverse complement strand
CAAGACATAGAGAAATAATAGAAATGTAATGGGTACTGCGATATATATTTGTTATGCAATTATCTTAGGGTTAAAAAATACTGTGTAATAACAGCAGAACAGTGTGATAGGATGCTAAGGCAAATATCCTGTCACAAAGTGAAAGATTAAAGATGTAATTATTCCTCCAAGTCTCATTTTTGTTTCTATGTCATTCGACCAACTCTTGTTAAGTAAATGCCTAAACTTAGCTCCAAGCAACTCTCATTCCTTGTCTTCCAGGCATGAATGGAGCCATGGAAGATGCAAAGGACACCACAGAGATAAAATCCATTCTTTTTTTTTTTCTTTTTTTTTTTCTTATGTTAATCCCCATACATTAGATCAGTAGTTTTAGATGTAGTGTTCCATGATTCATTGTTTGTGCATAACACCCAGTGCTCCATGCAGAACGTGCCCTCCTCAATACCCACCACCAGGCTAACCCATCGTCCCCCCCCCCCCCCCCAGAAACCTCAATTTGTTTTTCAGAGTCCATCGTCTCTCATGGTTCGTCTACCCCTCCGATTTCCCCCGCTTCCTTCTTCCCCCCCCACTCCCTTCTTCTTCTTTTTTTTTTCTTAACATATATTGCATTATTTGTTTCAGAGGTACAGATCTGAGATTCAACAGTCTTGCACAATTCACAGCGCTTACCAGAGCACATACCCTCCCCACGGTCTATCACCCAGTCACCCCATCCCTCCCACACCAACCCCCACTCCAGCAACCCTCAGTTTGTTTCCTGCGATTAAGAATTCCTCATATCAGTGAGATCATATGATACATGTCTTTCTCTTTTCGACTTATTTCGCTCAACATAATACCCTCCAGTTCCATCCACGTCGTTGAAAATGGCAAGATCCCCTTCCTTTTGATGGCTGCATAATATTCCATTGTGTATATATACCACATCTTCTTTATCCATTCATCTGTCGATGGACATCTTGGCTCTTTCCACAGTTTGGCTATTGTGGACATTGCTGCTATAAACATCAGGGTGTAAGTATGCCTTCGGATCCCTACTTTTGTATCTTTGGGGTAAATACCCAGTAGTGCAATTGCTGGATCATATGGTAGCTCTATTTTCAAGTTTTTGAGGAACTGTTTTCCAGAGTGGCTGCACCAGCTTGCATTCCCACCAAAAGTGTAGGAGGGTTCCCCTTTCTCTGCACCCTCGCCAACATCTGTTGTTTCCTGACTTGTTAATTTTAGCCATTCTGACTGGTGTGAGGTGGTATCTCATTGAGGTTTTGATTTGGATTTCCCTGATGCCGAGCGATGTTGATCACTTTTTCATGTGTCTGTTGGCCATTTGGATATCTTCTTTGGAAAACTGTCTGTTCATGTCTTCTGCCCATTTCTTGATTGGATTCTTTGTTCTTTGGATGTTGAGTTTGATGAGTTCTTTATAGATTTTGGATACTAGCCCTTTATCTGATATGTCATTTGCAAATACCTTCTCCCATTCTGTCGGTTGTCTTTTGGTTTTGTTAACTGTTTCCTTTGCTTTGCAAAAGCTTTTTATCTTGATGAAGTCCCAATAGTTCATTTTTGCCCATGCTTCCCTTGCCTTTGGTGATGTTTCTAGGAAGGAGTGGCTGTGGCTGAGGCCGAAGAGGTTGCTGCCTGTGTTCTCCTTTAGGATTTTGATGGACTCCTGTCTCACATTGAGGTCTTTCAACCATTTGGAGTCTATTTTTGTGTGTGGTGTAAGGAAATGGTTCAGTTCATTTTCTGCATGTGGCTGTCTAATTTTCCCAACACCATTTGTTGAAGAGACTGTCTTTTTTCCATTGGACATTTTTTCCTGCTTTGTCAAAGATGAGTTGACCATAGAGTTGAGGGTCCATTTCTGGGCTCTCTATTCTGTTCCATTGATCTATGTGCCTGTTTTTGTGCCAGTATCATACTGTCTTGATGATGACAGCTTTGTAGTAGACCTGGAAGTCCGGAATTGTGATGCCACCAGCTTTGCTTTGCTTTTTCAACATTCCTCTGGCTATGCGCGTCTTTTCTGGTTCCATACAAATTTTAGCATTATTTGTTCCATTTCTTTGAAAAAAGTCGATGGTATTTTGATGGGGATTGTATTGAATGAGTAGATTGCTCTAGGTAGCATTGACATCTTCACAATATTTGTTCTTCCAATCCATGAGCATGGAACGTTTTTCCATTTCTTTGTGTCTTCCTCAACTTCTTTCATGAGTATTTTATAGTTTTCTGAGTAAAGATCCTTTGTCTCTTTGGTTAAATTTATTCCTAGGTATCTTATGGTTTTGGGTGCAATTGTAAGTGGGATCGACTCTTAATTTCTCTTTCTTCTCTCTTGTTGTTGGTGTATAGGAATGCCACTGATTTTTGTGCATTGATTTTATATCCTGCCACTTTACTGATTTCCTGTATGAGTTCTAGCAGTTTTGGGGTGAAGTCTTTGGGGTTTTCCACATAAAGTGTGATGTCATCTGCAAAGAGTGAGAGTTTGACTTCTTCTTTGCCAATTTGGATGCCTTTGATTTCTTTTTGTTGTCTGATTGCTGTGGCTAGGACTTCCAATACTATGTTGAATAGCATTGGTGATAGTGGACATCCCTGCCGCGTTCCTGACCTTAGGGGGAAAGCTCTCAGTTTTTCCCCATTGAGAATGATATTCAGTGTAGGTTTTTCATAGATGGCTTTTATGATATTGAGGTATGTACCCTCTATGCCTATACTCTAAAGAGTTTTGAACAGGAAAGGATGCTGTACTTTGTCAAAAGAATTTTCTGCATCTATTGAGAGGATCATATGATTCTTGTTCTTTCTTTCGTTAATGTATTGTATCACATTGATTGATTTGCGGATGTTGAACCAACCTTGCAGCCCAGGGATAAATCCCACTTGGTCATCGTGAATAATCCTTTTAATGTACTGTTGGATCCTATTGGCTAGTATTTTGGTGAGAATTTTTGCATCCATGTTCATCAGGGATATTGTTCTGTAATTCTCCTTTTTGATGGGGTCTTTGGTTTTGGGATCAAGGTAATGCTGGCCTCATAAAATGAGTTTGGAAGTTTTCCTTCCATTTCTATTTTTTGGAACAGTTTCAGAAGAATAGGTATTAATTCTTCTTGAAATGTTTGGTAGAATTCCCCTGGGAAGCCATCTGGCCTTGGGCTTTTGTTTTTGGGAGATTTTTGATGACTGCTTCAATTTCCTTAGTGGTTATAGGTCTGTTCAGGTTTTCTATTTCTTCCTGGTTCTGTTTTGGTAGTTGATACATCTCTAGGAATGCCTCCATTTCTTCCAGGTTATCTAATTTGCTGGCATAGAGTTGCTCATAATACGTTCTTATAATTGTTTGTATTTCTTTGGTGTTGGTTGTGATCTCTCCTCTTTCATTCATGATTTTGTTGATTTGGGTCATTTCTCTTCTCTTTTTGATAAGTCTGGCCAGGGGGTTATCAATCTTGTTAACTCTTTCAAAGAACCAGCTCCTAGTTTCATTGATCTGTTCTACTGTTCTTTCAGTTTCTATTTCATTGATTTCTGCTCTGATCTTTATTATTTCTCTTCTCCTGCTGGGTTTAGGCTTTATCTGCTGTTCTTTCTCCAGCTCTTTTAGGTGGAGCGTTAGGTTGTGTACTTGAGACCTTTCTTGTTTCTTGAGAAAGGCTTCTATTGCTATATACTTTCCTCTTAGGACTGCCTTTGCTGCATCCCCAAGATTTTGAACAGTTGTATTTTCATT
>NW_025411995.1:0-3748 GCF_002201575.2 Neomonachus schauinslandi | reverse complement strand
TCCTCAATTTCTTTCATGAGTATTTTATAGTTTTCTGAGTACAGATCCTTTGTCTCTTTGGTTAGATTTATTCCTAGGTATCTTATGGTTTTGGGTGCAATTGTAAATGGGATCGACTCCTTAATTTCTCTTTCTTCTGTCTTGTTGTTGGTGTATAGGAATGCAACTGACTTCTGTGCATTGATTTTCTATCTGGCCACTTTACTGAATTCCTGTATGAGTTCTAGCAGTTTTGGGGTGGAGTCTTTGGGGTTTTCCACATAAAGTATCATATCATCTGCAAAGAGTGAGAGTTTGACTTCTTCTTTGCCAATTTGGATGCCTTTGATTTCTTTTTGTTGTCTGATTGCTGTGGCTAGGACTTCCAATACTATGTTGAATAGCAGTGGTGATAGTGGACATCCCTGCCGCGTTCCTGACCTTAGGGGGAAAGCTCTCAGTTTTTCCCCATTGAGAATGATATTCGCTGTAGGTTTTTCATAGATGGCTTTTATGATATTGAGGTATGTACCCTCGATCCCTATACTCTGAAGAGTTTTGATCAAGAAAGGATGCTGTACTTTGTCAAAAGCTTTTTCTGCATCTATTGAGAGGATCATATGATTCTTGTTCTTTCTTTTGTTAATGTATTGTATCACATTGATTGATTTGCGGATGTTGAACCAACCTTGCAGCCCAGGGATAAATCCCACTTGGTCATGGTGAATAATCCTTTTAATGTACTGTTGGATCCTATTGGCTAGTATTTTGGTGAGAATTTTTGCATCCATGTTCATCAGGGATATTGGTCTGTAATTCTCCTTTTTGATGGGTTCTTTGTCTGGTTTTGGGATCAAGGTAATGCTGGCCTCATAAAATGAGTTTGGAAGTTTTCCTTCCATTTCTATTTTTTGGAACAGTTTCAGAAGAATAGGTATTAATTCTTCTTGAAATGTTTGGTAGAATTCCCCTGGGAAGCCATCTGGCCCTGGGCTTTTGTTTTTTGCGAGATATTTGATGACTGCTTCAATTTCCTTAGTGGTTATAGGTCTGTTCAGGTTTTCTATTTCATCCTGGTTCAGTTTTGGTAGTTGGTACATCTCTAGGAATGCATCCATTTCTTCCAGGTTATTTAATTTGCTGGCATAGAGTTGCTCATAATATGTTTTTATAATTGTTTGTATTTCTTTGGTGTTGGTTGTGATCTCTCCTCTTTCCTTCATGATTTTGTTGATTTGGGTCATTTCTCTTCTCTTTTTGATAAGTCTGGCCAGGGGTTTATCAATCTTGTTAATTCTTTCAAAGAACCAGCTCCTAGTTTCGTTGATCTGTTCTACTGTTCTTTTAGTTTCTACTTCATTGATTTCTGCTCTGATCTTTATTATTTCTCTTCCCCTGCTGGGTTTAGGCTTTATTTGCTGTTCTTTCTCCAGCTCCTTTAGGTGTAGGGTTAGGTTGTATACTTGAGACCTTTCTTGCTTCTTGAGAAAGGCTTGTATTGCTATATACTTTCCTCTTAGGACTGCCTTTGCTGCATCCCAAAGATTTTGAATAGTTGTGTTTTCATTTTCATTGGTTTCCATGTATTTTTTTAATTCTTCTTTAATTTCCTGGTTGACCCATTCTTTCTTCAGTAGGATGCTCTTTAACCTCCATGTATTTGAGTTCTTTCTGACTTTTGTCTTGTGATTGAGCTCTAGTTTCAAAGCATTGTCGTCTGAAAATAGGCAGGGAATGATTCCAATCTTTTGGTACCGGTTGAGACCTGATTTATGACCTAGGATGTGATCTATTCTGGAGAATGTTCCATGGGCACTAGAGAAGAATGTGTATTCCGTTGCTTTGGGGTGGAATGTTCTGAATATGTCTGTGAAGTCCATTTGGTCCAGTGTGTCATTTAAAGTCTTTATTTCCTTGTTGATCTTTTGCTTAGATGATCTGTCCATTTCAGTGAGGGGGGTGTTAAAGTCCCCCACTATTATTGTATTGTTGTCGATGTGTTTCTTTGCTTTTGTTATTAATTGGCTTATATAATTGGCTGCTCCCATGTTAGGGGCATAGATATTTACAATTGTTAGATCTTCTTGTTGGATAGATCCTTTAAGTAGGATATAATGTCCTTCCTCATCTCTTATTACAGTCTTTGGTTTAAAATCTAATTTGTCTGATATAAGGATTGCCACCCCAGCTTTCTTTTGATGTCCATTAGCATGGTAAATGGTTTTCCACCCCCTCACTTTCAATCCGGGGCTGTCTTTGGTTCTAAAATGAGTCTCTTGCAGACAGCATATCGATGGGTCTTGTTTTTTAATCCAGTCTGATAGCCTGTGTCTTTTGATTGGGGCATTGAGCCCATTTACATTCAGGGTAACTATTGAAAGATAGGAATTTAGTGCCATTGTATTGCCTGTAAGGTGACTGTTACCATATATTGTCTGTGTTCCTTTCTGGTCTATGTTGCTTTTAGGGTCTCTCTTTGCTTAGAGGACCCCTTTCAAGATTTCTTGTAGGGCTGGTTTTGTGTTTGCAAATTCCTTTAGTTTTTGTTTGTCCTGGAAGCTTTTTATCTCTCCTTCAATTTTCAATGACAGCCTAGCTGGATATAGTATTCTTGGCTGCATATTTTTCTCATTTAGTGCTCTGAATATATCCTGCCAGTCCTTTCTGGCCTGCCAGGTCTCTGTGGATAGGTCTGTTGCCAATCTAATGTTTCTACCATTGTAGGTTACAGATCTCTTCTCCCGAGCTGCTTTCAGGATTTTCTCTTTGTCTATGAGACTCGTAAGTTTTACTATTAGATGTCAGGGTGTTGACCTATTTTTATTGATTTTGAAAGGGGTTCTCTGTGCTTCCTGGATTTTCATGCCTGTTTCCTTCCCCAAATTAGGGAAGCTCTCTGCTATAATTTGCTCCATTATACCTTCTGCCCCTCTCTCTCTTTCTTCTTCTTCTGGGATCCCAATTATTCTAATGTTGTTTCGTCTTATGGTATCGCTTATCTCTCGAATTCTGCCCTCGTGATCCAGTAGTTGTTTATCTCTCTTTTTCTCAGCTTCTTTATTTTCCATCATTTCATCTTCTATATTACTGATTCTCTCTTCTGCCTCATTTATTCTAGCAGTTAGCGCCCCCATTTTTGATTGCACCTCATTAATAGCCTTTTTGATTTCTACTTGGTTGGATTTTAGTTCTTTTACTTCTCCAGTAAGGGTTTCTCTAATAACTTCCATATTTTTTTCAAGCCCAACTAGTATCTTTAAAGTGATGATTCTGAACTCTAGATCTGACATTGTACTAATGTCCGTATTGAGTAGGTCCCCGGCAGTCGGTACTACCTCTTGTTCTTTTTGTTGAGGTGATTTTTTCCGTCTTGTCATTTTGTGCAGAGGAGAATAGATTAATGAGAGAACAAAATGCTAGCAGAGTAACAACGTCCCCAGAAAATATAGTCTAAACAAATCAGAAAAAACCTGAAGCAGTGGGAAAAGAAAGGGAAAGAGAGAAGAAAGAAAAAGAAAAAAAGAAAAAGATAAAGATAAAAACAAAAACCAACAAAACAAAACAACAACAACAAAAAAAACAGAATGTGATCAAATATGATCAGGCTGGTATATAGATCAGTGCCACACACTAGATTTGGGGTGTATTTTGGTCTTTTAGAAGAAAGTGCCTCCCAAAATTTTAAAGAAAGAAAAACTTATATATGTACAAAAATAAGGGTTGATATGATGAAGGGATGGAATATGACTGTAAAGATGGAAATTATAAA
>NW_025411994.1:0-3748 GCF_002201575.2 Neomonachus schauinslandi | reverse complement strand
CAGCCCAAGTGTCCATTGACTGATGAATGGATAAAGAACAAGTGGTACACACACACACACACACACACACACACACACACACAGGAATATTATTCAGCCATAAAAAAGAATGAAATCTTGCCATTTGCAACAACATGGATGGAGCTAGAGAGTTTAATGCTAAGCAAAATAAGTCAGTCAGAGAAAGATGAATTCCATATGATTTCATTCCTATGTAGAGTTTAAGAAACAAATAAGCAAAGGAAAAAAAGAAGAGAGGCAAACAACAAAACAGATTCTTAACTATAGAGAACAAAATGATGTTTACCAGAGGGAAGGTGGGGGGGGAGTTGTGGGAAATAGGTGATGGGGATTAAAAAATGCACTTATAATGATGAAAAAAAATACAATAAGATGAAAAAAAAAATACCCAACAATGTACTCCTAAAACTGAAACAATAAACAAATAAACCAGAAATGGCCCTGTATTTGTTTTAATGGAAATAAACTATCAGCTGATACCTTGAATATTACCTGTGTAGATATATTCCACATATGCAGGATGAGTTTTTGTGAAAACCTCTCTTACTTTTTCTATTTTATCAGCTCTGATTTTTGTTGCAAATGGTGTATACATAACTGAGAAAGATTCCGCTCTGGTGATGGCTTCTTCAATCATGGCCTGAGAGGAAGCAAACAACCCGTATGGCATCAATAACAGTATATGACTTTTTACGAATGTAAAAAATATAATTACCTTTATGGATGATTTAAAAATCTATATACTGTACTGCAAAGATAACATTTTGGTCTTGAATATTCATTTGAATAAAATTTTAATTAGTTCTGGAAATACTATTTCATATTAAGAAAACCAATTAAATGAAGAAAGTTTGTAAACAGGCACCTCTACACTGAGCTTGCTTTAAGATAAAAATAAAAATTCTATTTTCCAAGGTGTCATTTTTTACTTGATTTTAAAAATCAAGTTCTTAAGTCTAACATAATTATCCTACTCTCCAACAGACATTGATGAGCAATTTGTACTTAAAAAAATTAATTGAAATATCTAGTTCTAAGTATTTTCTATAAATAACACAACAAACTAGACAAAGTACATTTTTTTTCTTCTTCCACTATGTGGGAAAAACTCTTGGAATCAGAAAAACCTTTCTCAACTTCCTCCCACTGAAGCTTCCCTTCCCTCCAGATTACAAGAGCCACTTGAGATGGATTTGGCTATTTAAGAATTTCTTTAAATTTTCTTTGCTCATGTACTTTCTTGATAAAGCCTGCCATCACCCTGAGCTTCCTGTTTTAACTAGGTCCATTACTATTTGAAACAGACCAAAAAGAAAGTTATGTGAAGTTTTAAAAGGAATTTATTCCTTTCCTACTTTTCCTTCTAATGAGGCTTAACCATTGAATAAAAAGTGGAAATGTCCATAGTTATCTCATATTTCTGAAAATAGCATAAAAGCATATTATAAAAATTCATATTTATTTATAGGAATAATTTTTTTTCAGTGACAACTAAGAGTGCCAACAACCCTAAGGAAAAATAATAGATTTGAACTGTCCAACAAAAGAAAAACCAGTTAACAAACAGCAATTTATATTATTACCGGCATAGCATTTTGTAAACAAGTTTCTGATTGATATTAAGAGCAATAAGGAGTTGATTTTAAACTGAGAAACCTAATTTAACTTGTTCATTGCCTAATCTGTTTCTCAGTGGCTTCAAATGGCCTCTATGATCATCTATATTGTGTGTAAAAGAGCAGCTTTGTAAACATTTTCTGGATACAAAAGGTCCTCCTTTCTCTGAGACTCTCATTAGAAAATTATGTAAACTTTCTAATTTACATTTTAAATTTGTTGTGGGGCAAATTTCTGAATGGCTGAATGAAAGAACTTACATTGCCCACAACATTGCCCTTTCCAGGTTTGAGGAACTGGTAGGTGAACAAAGAATTCAACTGTGATTCCAAACCCAGAGCCAGCACTCAGCGGAGATAGCAATGGATTACGAACATGCAACAGGACCTGGGTAATGAGGCCTGGATGCCAGCTTTGGAAGGCCAATAAGGTCTGGAATTCAGAGATGTGGACTGAGAACTCAAACATAGCATTTAGGCACCAACTTCTGGTCCTCCAGCAAAAATAAAGATCCTTTATACTAAGTAGGAGAATAATTTTTCCAGTTTGGGGCTTACGTATGTTCACTGCTGGAACCAATCTGGGGATGGCCTGTCCAGACCAAAAATGTAAGTAGTCATACCTAGATGAGTGTGGAGGATATGCTGAAGAGGAAAGCTGTATTAGACCTCAGTTGGAAGGTCACAATCTGACTTTTCTACCTTTTATAACTGTTCCTATATTAGCTTGCAGAGTTGCTATAATGAAGTATCACAGACCGGTGCCTTAAAGGATGCAAATTTATTTTATCATAGTTCCAGGGGCTAGAAGTCTGAGATCAAGGTGTCTGCAAGGTTGATTTCTTCTTAGGCCTCTCTCCTGGGCTTGTAGATGGCTCTGTAGCTTCTCCTTGTGTCTTTACATTGGTTTTTTTTTTTTCTGTGTATGTCTGTATCCTAATCTCCTCTTCTTATAAGGACATCAGTCATATTGGTTTAAGACCCACCTAAAGACCTCATTTGAACTTAATTACCACTTTAAATACCCTATTTGCAATGCAGTGACAATCTGTAGCACCTGGTTAGGACTTCAGCATATGAATTTTAGGGGGACACAATTCAGCTCATAATAGTTCCTAACTCCCAAATAGCTTTTCTGATGGTCTCTCTAAATATCTTGATGAAGGGTATTTTGCTTTAAATTCTGGACCAAAAAATATTAATGAAGTTATTTAATCCTTTAGTTTATTTCCAGAGAGATATTAACAGTATCCCAGTAAGGCCAGGATAGAAGAAACCACTCTCTCCATTGCATTTCTTTTCCAACTGCTGGCAGCTTAAGTGACTGCTGGCAGGGTAACTTTGCTAAGCCATCTCACAGCAGGGACAGTAAGACTCGTGCCCAAGAGCCTATACCAGCTTTTTTGCAAGTGGCAGACATGTGGTTTTTGTGTGGCAGCTTGATCTGTTCATTTAAGGCACTGTACTCTTGGTTTGATGCTCAACGAATTGTATTTAGGCTTTCACAGGGCTCTCCACTCAGGAGGGTGTGTGCTGGAGCACAGGTTTCCTTTCTTCCTAATCAGAGCCAGTAGAAATGGGATGTTCTTTGTGGCTTCTGCCCTCCATGTTGAAGATGGGTAAGGAAGTAATCTACTTTTTATCATCCCTGAAAGATTTTCCTTGATTTTGAAGATAGAGGAAGAGACCAAGTGAGGAATTGCAGCTTGTAAAAAGTAAGCTGTACTAAGAAATTTGTTTCATTTCTATACACCAATAATGAAGCAGCAGAAAGAGAAATTAAGAAATCAAGCCCATTTACAATTGCACCAAAAATAATAAGATACCAAGGAATAAACCTAACCAAAGAGGCCAAAGACCTGTACTCTGAAAACAATAGGACACTGATGAAAGAAACTGAAGATGGCACAAAGAAATGGAAAGACATTCCATGCTTGTGGATTGGAAGAACAAATATCATTAAAATGTCTATACTTCCCAAAGCAATCTACACATTTAATGCAATTCCTATCAAAATACCAAAGGCATTCTTCACAGATCTAGAACAAATAATCCTAAAATTTATATGGAACCATAAAAGAACTCAAGTAGCCAAAGCAACCTTGGAAAAG
>NW_025411993.1:0-3749 GCF_002201575.2 Neomonachus schauinslandi | reverse complement strand
CAGCCCAAGTGTCCATTGACTGATGAATGGATAAAGAACAAGTGGTACACACACACACACACACACACACACACACACACACAGGAATATTATTCAGCCATAAAAAAGAATGAAATCTTGCCATTTGCAACAACATGGATGGAGCTAGAGAGTTTAATGCTAAGCAAAATAAGTCAGTCAGAGAAAGATGAATTCCATATGATTTCATTCCTATGTAGAGTTTAAGAAACAAATAAGCAAAGGAAAAAAAGAAGAGAGGCAAACAACAAAACAGATTCTTAACTATAGAGAACAAAATGATGTTTACCAGAGGGAAGGTGGGGGGGGAGTTGTGGGAAATAGGTGATGGGGATTAAAAAATGCACTTATAATGATGAAAAAAAATACAATAAGATGAAAAAAAAAATACCCAACAATGTACTCCTAAAACTGAAACAATAAACAAATAAACCAGAAATGGCCCTGTATTTGTTTTAATGGAAATAAACTATCAGCTGATACCTTGAATATTACCTGTGTAGATATATTCCACATATGCAGGATGAGTTTTTGTGAAAACCTCTCTTACTTTTTCTATTTTATCAGCTCTGATTTTTGTTGCAAATGGTGTATACATAACTGAGAAAGATTCCGCTCTGGTGATGGCTTCTTCAATCATGGCCTGAGAGGAAGCAAACAACCCGTATGGCATCAATAACAGTATATGACTTTTTACGAATGTAAAAAATATAATTACCTTTATGGATGATTTAAAAATCTATATACTGTACTGCAAAGATAACATTTTGGTCTTGAATATTCATTTGAATAAAATTTTAATTAGTTCTGGAAATACTATTTCATATTAAGAAAACCAATTAAATGAAGAAAGTTTGTAAACAGGCACCTCTACACTGAGCTTGCTTTAAGATAAAAATAAAAATTCTATTTTCCAAGGTGTCATTTTTTACTTGATTTTAAAAATCAAGTTCTTAAGTCTAACATAATTATCCTACTCTCCAACAGACATTGATGAGCAATTTGTACTTAAAAAAATTAATTGAAATATCTAGTTCTAAGTATTTTCTATAAATAACACAACAAACTAGACAAAGTACATTTTTTTTCTTCTTCCACTATGTGGGAAAAACTCTTGGAATCAGAAAAACCTTTCTCAACTTCCTCCCACTGAAGCTTCCCTTCCCTCCAGATTACAAGAGCCACTTGAGATGGATTTGGCTATTTAAGAATTTCTTTAAATTTTCTTTGCTCATGTACTTTCTTGATAAAGCCTGCCATCACCCTGAGCTTCCTGTTTTAACTAGGTCCATTACTATTTGAAACAGACCAAAAAGAAAGTTATGTGAAGTTTTAAAAGGAATTTATTCCTTTCCTACTTTTCCTTCTAATGAGGCTTAACCATTGAATAAAAAGTGGAAATGTCCATAGTTATCTCATATTTCTGAAAATAGCATAAAAGCATATTATAAAAATTCATATTTATTTATAGGAATAATTTTTTTTCAGTGACAACTAAGAGTGCCAACAACCCTAAGGAAAAATAATAGATTTGAACTGTCCAACAAAAGAAAAACCAGTTAACAAACAGCAATTTATATTATTACCGGCATAGCATTTTGTAAACAAGTTTCTGATTGATATTAAGAGCAATAAGGAGTTGATTTTAAACTGAGAAACCTAATTTAACTTGTTCATTGCCTAATCTGTTTCTCAGTGGCTTCAAATGGCCTCTATGATCATCTATATTGTGTGTAAAAGAGCAGCTTTGTAAACATTTTCTGGATACAAAAGGTCCTCCTTTCTCTGAGACTCTCATTAGAAAATTATGTAAACTTTCTAATTTACATTTTAAATTTGTTGTGGGGCAAATTTCTGAATGGCTGAATGAAAGAACTTACATTGCCCACAACATTGCCCTTTCCAGGTTTGAGGAACTGGTAGGTGAACAAAGAATTCAACTGTGATTCCAAACCCAGAGCCAGCACTCAGCGGAGATAGCAATGGATTACGAACATGCAACAGGACCTGGGTAATGAGGCCTGGATGCCAGCTTTGGAAGGCCAATAAGGTCTGGAATTCAGAGATGTGGACTGAGAACTCAAACATAGCATTTAGGCACCAACTTCTGGTCCTCCAGCAAAAATAAAGATCCTTTATACTAAGTAGGAGAATAATTTTTCCAGTTTGGGGCTTACGTATGTTCACTGCTGGAACCAATCTGGGGATGGCCTGTCCAGACCAAAAATGTAAGTAGTCATACCTAGATGAGTGTGGAGGATATGCTGAAGAGGAAAGCTGTATTAGACCTCAGTTGGAAGGTCACAATCTGACTTTTCTACCTTTTATAACTGTTCCTATATTAGCTTGCAGAGTTGCTATAATGAAGTATCACAGACCGGTGCCTTAAAGGATGCAAATTTATTTTATCATAGTTCCAGGGGCTAGAAGTCTGAGATCAAGGTGTCTGCAAGGTTGATTTCTTCTTAGGCCTCTCTCCTGGGCTTGTAGATGGCTCTGTAGCTTCTCCTTGTGTCTTTACATTGGTTTTTTTTTTTTTCTGTGTATGTCTGTATCCTAATCTCCTCTTCTTATAAGGACATCAGTCATATTGGTTTAAGACCCACCTAAAGACCTCATTTGAACTTAATTACCACTTTAAATACCCTATTTGCAATGCAGTGACAATCTGTAGCACCTGGTTAGGACTTCAGCATATGAATTTTAGGGGGACACAATTCAGCTCATAATAGTTCCTAACTCCCAAATAGCTTTTCTGATGGTCTCTCTAAATATCTTGATGAAGGGTATTTTGCTTTAAATTCTGGACCAAAAAATATTAATGAAGTTATTTAATCCTTTAGTTTATTTCCAGAGAGATATTAACAGTATCCCAGTAAGGCCAGGATAGAAGAAACCACTCTCTCCATTGCATTTCTTTTCCAACTGCTGGCAGCTTAAGTGACTGCTGGCAGGGTAACTTTGCTAAGCCATCTCACAGCAGGGACAGTAAGACTCGTGCCCAAGAGCCTATACCAGCTTTTTTGCAAGTGGCAGACATGTGGTTTTTGTGTGGCAGCTTGATCTGTTCATTTAAGGCACTGTACTCTTGGTTTGATGCTCAACGAATTGTATTTAGGCTTTCACAGGGCTCTCCACTCAGGAGGGTGTGTGCTGGAGCACAGGTTTCCTTTCTTCCTAATCAGAGCCAGTAGAAATGGGATGTTCTTTGTGGCTTCTGCCCTCCATGTTGAAGATGGGTAAGGAAGTAATCTACTTTTTATCATCCCTGAAAGATTTTCCTTGATTTTGAAGATAGAGGAAGAGACCAAGTGAGGAATTGCAGCTTGTAAAAAGTAAGCTGTACTAAGAAATTTGTTTCATTTCTATACACCAATAATGAAGCAGCAGAAAGAGAAATTAAGAAATCAAGCCCATTTACAATTGCACCAAAAATAATAAGATACCAAGGAATAAACCTAACCAAAGAGGCCAAAGACCTGTACTCTGAAAACAATAGGACACTGATGAAAGAAACTGAAGATGGCACAAAGAAATGGAAAGACATTCCATGCTTGTGGATTGGAAGAACAAATATCATTAAAATGTCTATACTTCCCAAAGCAATCTACACATTTAATGCAATTCCTATCAAAATACCAAAGGCATTCTTCACAGATCTAGAACAAATAATCCTAAAATTTATATGGAACCATAAAAGAACTCAAGTAGCCAAAGCAACCTTGGAAAAG
>NW_025411992.1:0-3749 GCF_002201575.2 Neomonachus schauinslandi | reverse complement strand
CCTCTGTTTACAGCAGCATTATTGACAATTGCCAAATTCTGGAAGCAACCCAAGGGTCCATCTTTTGATCAGTAGATCAATAAGATGTGGTATGTATGTAAACACACATGCACATACATATAAACCATATAAATACATATGTATTTATATATATATATAATAGATATTATAAGACACACACACACACACACACACACACACACCCCAAAAACGGAATGTGATACAGCCATAAAAAATAACGATATCTTGCCATTAGCAACAACATGGATGGAGCTTGAGTGTATTATGCTAAGTGAAATAAGCCGGAAGTGGAGTCAAATCCTGCCTCGGCCTCACTGTGGAGCACGGAAGTCGGAAGTTCCTTAAAGCCTGGATTCCCTTATTAGTCAAAAGGGGACAGCCTTTCTACCTTCCTCGTGGAATCGTTATTGGGATTGACTGACATGATTCATGTTCTCAAAAGACACTCAGTAATCCTTAGCTGTACCTGTTTAAGTTAGCCCACTGTGAGCCCGCTGGGGCCATGGGCTCTGGGCCTCTGCCTCAGTCTGTCCCCTCTGCCCAGTAAGCCCGGCTCCCCCTGATTCAGTTGTCCTTCCAGAAAGCCTTGGTCACCTCCCGTATGGGTGACACGTCCCTCAGCTGGGATCCCACAACCCTGGTGCTCCCCCATCAGACCCAGGCGAGCCCTGGGACTGGACATCACCCAGAGCGTGTGTCCTGGGCATGGACAATCCCCAGTGTGGACACTGGCAGCCTGGAGATCCCTGAACTGTCATCTGGCTTGGGAGCAAATGTTGGGGTGCCTTGAGATGGGGCTCTATTGCTCCATAGCAGACAAAATGAGCTGCCCTCAGCTCCATCATTCCTGTCCCCCATCTGCCCCCACCGTGTAATCACTGGTACATGGCAACTCGGGCCTCCGTGGCTGCCAGGATCCCAGAGGCTTTTGGTGGTTGGTGTTGAAAGTATTTTCTGGAGGTGAATTTGGTTTTGATGGAAACCTCGGGAGGATGAAACCTGGCCACCCCCTACAAGCCCACACAGAGCCTGTGCCCCTGACTAATATGGCAGCGCCCCAGCCTGTGGCAGCCCTCCCCCTCGTGCTCAGAGCTCTCCTCTCTCCCCTGCTCCCCATCCAATGGTGTTTCTCTCTCTTCCTGCAGGGAGAGCCCCCCATGTTCTCTCTCTGAGGATCTGTCTTCTGTGCCTGGGGAGCTCCATCTTGGGGCAGAGAGGGCAAGGGTGACTGGCCATGGCCTCCCATACAGGTCCAGGTGAAGTGGACACCCCCTCACATGCCGCTGGGGGAGGACAGGGGTCTCCACCTTCTCCTCACATGGTGTCTTGAGCGGGAAGTGCAGCCCCCTCTCTCGCACAAGCTGAACTTGAGGGATACCACGGTTGGGGCAGGCAGGGGCAGAGGATCACTGCTGGAGGAGCCTGAGGGCTGTGGAGGGGCTATGCCCAGTGCCAATGCCCCTGGCTGAGGCTCAGTCCATCCTGCAGCTCCCATGGGCACCCAGTGTGCTTTCTAAAGGTCTCTCGTGCTCACAGAGGTGCCAGTGGTTCTCGGTGTCGCCACTAACCCTACATCCGGATGAACGCACGTCTGCAACTCACTGACCCGCGCTGCCATCCGAGGTTCCTCCCTGAGACGATGGGCTCCATCCAGGATGGCCAGGGCGCAAGCAGACAGGAGGGGCCCAACATGCAGCCCTCTGCTGCCTGGAGCATGGCCTGGTTGCTCGAGTCAGAAGCTGAGTTATGGCGCAGGAGGGGCTGGAGTGGCTGGGGCGCGTCCCGGGATGGGCCTGCGTGAGGTGTGTCCCAGCACTCGGGGCAGGGATGTTTGTGGGGGAGGACCCATGAGGGGGCTGTGGGCAGGCTCTTCCCTGCTCTGTGGGTCACTGCCAGGGACCCTGATGGTCTCACTGCCGGCTTGTCCTCCTCATGATTTCAGGGCTCATCTCAGGTCTCTGGGGTCCCTTCTTTCCCAAACAAGCCTCCACCTTAATAAAGAGAGCATAGATAGAGGAGTCTGCGGCCAATACTCCAGAAATGTGGCTTAAGGGGGTTCCATTTGTTCCTCTAGGAAACAGTCCTAAAGAAACAGAGATTTAAGGCATGGATGTAGTTTTCAGTGTAATTCTGAGAGGCAAATCTGTATAAATGGCTCAACTGTTCAACAGCTGGGGCAGCTGAGGAAATGCTCTGTGGCCACTGAGAATGACCCAGGGGACAGGAGTGACAGTGTCTGTCCACTGTGGGGACGTCAGGTAGATCAAGAGCCCAGCCCTGGAAATGCCCTGCCCCACCATGTCACACACACACACACACACACACACACACACACACACACACACACACACACTGCACTGAGAGGGAAAGGACTAGAAGATGGACTCATGTGTTAAGGGTGATTATTTCTTGGGAGAAGGAATGTGTCTTCTTTTCTTCATATTCAAATGATTATTTTACTAAATAAACATAATCTGGCTAATACCTAAAGAACTGTTTACTTTAGTACCAAATATATTAGTAGTAAATGGGAAGATTTCATGTGAGATTTTAACATTTTTATAATATGCACATTATAATAACATAAACGTGGTCTATCCAGGAAAATGAAAGAATTTAAAGGTGTCTCAAGGACCCAGACATTTCTCTTGTGGTTTCTGCCTTTCGAGGCATCCTTATGAATGGGAACCTATCCCACATAATGAAAAGACTTCATCTTGTGGCTTCCCAGAATCTTTGCATAGTCAGGAACATTCCTGTGTAATAAAAATGTTATTTTTATAAAAAATTGAAAACCATTATGAATCACTCTTCTGTTCTGTAACCAGACACAAAAGGCCATATTGTAGGATTCCAGGCACAGGAAAATCCCAGAACAGGTAAACATCAGAGACAGGGAGAAGAGCAGTGGTCTCTGTGATGGGAATGTTCTAGAAGTGAATGGTTGAGCAACACTCTGAGTGTACCTCATGGCACCTGGATATACAATTGAAAAGGATCAGAGGGGCGCCTGGGTGGCTCCAGTCCTTAAGCTTCTGCCTTCTGCTCAGGTCGTGATCCCAGGGTCCTGGGACTGAGCCCCCATCGGGCTCTCTGCTCAGCGGGAAGCCTGCTTCTCCTCTCCCACTCCCCCTACTTGTATTCCTGCTGTCGCGCGGTCTCTCTCTCTCTCTGTCAAATCAATAAATAAAATCTTTATTTAAAAAAAAGGAAAAGAAAAGGATCAGAGTAAAATTTTATGTAAACTCAGATTCTACTCTATTTAAGGAACAAAGTACATGAAGCCATTATACAGGTGCATACAGACCACAAACACTACAAAGAATGCAATGACAGGGGAGGGGAAGCCGTCCTTCGGGGCTGTAGCCAGCACAAGCTGCTGCTCGGGGGCCGGGGCTGGTTGCTCCACTAAGGCAGGGGGCTGCTCAGGCCCGGCGGCGACCCCAGGACCAGGGCCTGGACCCTGATCGACCTCCGGGTAGGGCATCGGTGCGGGTGGCTCTTCCAGCGTAGGAGCATGAACGAGCCTTCGGACTACAACCTGCGCCGGCGCCCATGGGGCTGGGGGCGCCCCTGCTCTCCCTAGTGGCTGAGCCCCCGCAGCAGGGACGGGCTTGGCCTATGGGGGCTCTGAGGCGACAGCAGGGGCCACAGCAGGAGCTGTGCCCAGTTCTTGCGCTCCTTCCGGATCTCGCTCCGGGGCTGGTGCTGTAGCTCCAAGAAGAGAA
>NW_025411991.1:0-3751 GCF_002201575.2 Neomonachus schauinslandi | reverse complement strand
TGCCCGTGTTCTCCTTTAGGATTTTGATGGACTCCTGTCTCACATTGAGGTCTTTCAACCATTTGGAGTCTATTTTTGTGTGTGGTGTAAGGAAATGGTCCAGTTTCATTCTTCTGCATGTGGCTGTCCAATTTTCCCAACACCATTTGTTGAAGAGACTGTCTTTGTTCCATTGGACATTCTTTCCTGCTTTGTCAAAGATGAGTTGACCATAGAGTTGAGGGTCCATTTCTGGGCTCTCTATTCTGTTCCATTGATCTATGTGTCTGTTTTTGTGCCAGTACCATGCTGTCTTGATGATGACAGCTTTGTAATAGAGCTGGAAGTCTGGAATTGTGATGCCGCCAGCTTTGCTTTTCTTTTTCAACATTCCTCTGGCTATGCGGGGTCTTTTCTGGTTCCATATAAATTTTAGGATTATTTGTTCCATTTCTTTGAAAAAAGTGGATGGTATTTTGATGGGGATTGCATTGAATGTGTAGATTGCTCTAGGTAGCATGGACATCTTCACAATATTTGTTCTTCCAATCCATGAGCATGGAACGTTTTTCCATTTCTTTGTGTCTTCCTCAATTTCTTTCATGAGTATTTTATAGTTTTCTGAGTACAGATCCTTTGTCTCTTTGGTTAGATTTATTCCTAGGTATCTTATGGTTTTGGGTGCAATTGTAAATGGGATCGACTCCTTAATTTCTCTTTCTTCTGTCTTGTTGTTGGTGTATAGGAATGCCACTGACTTCTGTGCATTGCTTTTATATCCTGCCACTTGACTGAATTCCTGTATGAGTTCTAGCAGTTTTGGGGTGGAGTCTTTTGGGTTTTCCACATAAAGTATCATATCATCTGCAAAGAGTGAGAGTTTGACTTCTTCCTTGCCAATTTGGATGCCTTTGATTTCTTTTTGTTGTCTGATTGCTGTGGCTAGGACTTCCAATACTATGTTGAATAGCAGTGGTGATAGTGGACATCCCTGCCGCGTTCCTGACCTTAGGGGGAAAGCTCTCAGTTTTTCCCCATTGAGAATGATATTCGCTGTAGGTTTTTCATAGATGGCTTTTATGATATTGAGGTATGTACCCTCTATGCCTATACTCTGAAGAGTTTTGATCAAGAAAGGATGCTGTACTTTGTCAAATGCTTTTTCTGCATCTATTGAGAGGATCATATGATTCTTGTTCTTTCTTTTGTTAAGGTATTGTATCACATTGATTGATTTGTGGATGTTGAACCAACCTTGCAGCCCAGGGATAAATCCCACTTGGTCATGGTGAATAATCCTTTTAATGTACTGTTGGATCCTATTGGCTAGTATTTTGGTGAGAATTTTTGCATCCATGTTCATCAGGGATATTGGTCTGTAATTCTCCTTTTTGATGGGGTCTTTATCTGGTTTTGGGATCAAGGTAATGCTGGCCTCATAAAATGAGTTTGGAAGTTTTCCTTCCATTTCTATTTTTTGGAACAGTTTCAGAAGAATAGGTATTAATTCTTCTTGAAATGTTTGGTAGAATTCCCCTGGGAAGCCATCTGGCCCTGGGCTTTTGTTTGTTGGGAGATTTTTGATGACTGCTTCAATTTCCTTAGTGGTTATAGGTTTGTTCAGGTGTTCTATTTCATCCTGGTTCAGTTTTGGTAGTTGATACATCTCTAGGAATGCATCCATTTCTTCCAGGTTATCTAATTTGCTGGCATAGAGTTGCTCATAAGATGTTCTTATCATTGTTTGTATTTCTTTGGTGTTGGTTGTGATCTCTCCTCTTTCATTCATGATTTTGTTGATTTGGGTCATTTCTCTTCTCTTTTTGATCAGTCTCGCCAGGGGCTTATCAATCTTGTTAATTCTTTCCAAGAACCAGCTCCTAGTTTCGTTGATCTGTTCTACTGTTCTTTTAGTTTCTATTTCATTGATTTCTACTCTGATCTTTATGATTTCTCTTCTCCTACTGGGTTTAGGCTTTATTTGCTGTTCTTTCTCCAGCTCCTTTAGGTGGAGGGTTAGGTTGTGTACTTGAGACCTTTCTTGCTTCTTGAGAAAGGCTTGTATTGCTATATACTTTCCTCTTAGGACTGCCTTTGTTGCATCCCAAAGATTTTGAATAGTTGTGTTTTCATTTTCATTGGTTTCCATGTATTTTTTTAATTCTTCTTTAATTTCCTGGTTGACCCATTCATTCTTCAGTAGGATGCTCTTTAGCCTCCATGTATTTGAGTTCTTTCCGACTTTCCTCTTGTGATTGAGTTCTAGTTTCAAAGCATTGTGGTCTGAAAATAGGCAGGGAATGATTCCAATCTTTTGGTACCGGTTGAGACCTGATTTATGACCTAGGATGTGATCTATTCTGGAGAATGTTCCATGGGCACTAGAGAAGAATGTGTATTCCGTTGCTTTGGGGTGGAATGTTCTGAATATGTCTGTAAAGTCCATTTGGTCCAGTGTGTCATTTAAAGTCTTTATTTCCTTGTTGATCTTTTGCTTAGACGATCTGTCCATTTCAGTGAGGGGGGTGTTAAAGTCCCCCACTATTATTGTATTGTTGTCGATGTGTTTCTTTGCTTCTGTTATTAATTGCCTTATATAATTGGCTGCTCCCATGTTAGGGGCATAGATATTTACAATTGTTAGATCTTCTTGTTGGATAGATCCTTTAAGTATGATATAGTGTCCTTCCTCATCTCTTATTACAGTCTTTGGTTTAAAATCTAATTTGTCTGATATAAGGATTGCCACCCCAGCTTTCTTTTGGTGTCCATTAGCATGGTAAATGGTTTTCCACCCCCTCACTTTCAATCTGGGGCTGTCTTTGGGTCGAAAATGAGTCTCTTGCAGACAGCATATCGATGGGTCTTGTTTTTTAATCCAGTCTGATAGCCTGTGTCTTTTGATTGGGGCATTCAGCCCATTTACATTCAGGGTAACTATTGAAAGATAGGAATTTAGTGCCATTGTATTGCCTGTAAGGTGACTGTTACTGTATATTGTCTGTGTTCCTTTCTGGTCTGTGTTGCTTTTAGGCTCTCTCTTTACTTAGAGGACCCCTTTCAAGATTTCTTGTAGGGCTGGTTTTGTGTTTGCAAATTCCTTTAGTTTTTGTTTGTCCTGGAAGCTTTTTATCTCTCCTTCAATTTTCAATGACAGCCTAGCTGGATAGAGTATTCTTGGCTGCATATTTTTCTCATTTAGTGCTCTGAATATATCCTGCCAGTCCTTTCTGGCCTGCCAGTCCTTTCTGGCCTGCCAGGTCTCTGTGGATAGGTCTGTTGCCAATCTAATGTTTCTACCCTTGTAGGTTACATATCTCTTCTCCTGAGCTGCTTTCAGGATTTTCTCTTTGTCTATGAGACTCGTAAGTTTTACTATTAGATGTCGGGGTGTTGACCTATTTTTATTGATTTTGAGAGGGGTTCTCTGTGCTTCCTGGATTTTCATGCCTGTTTCCTTTCCCAAATTAGGGAAGTTCTCTGCTATAATTTGCTCCAGTATACCTTCTGCCCCTCTCTCTCTTTCTTCTTCTTCTGGGATCCCAATTATTCTAATGTTATTTCATCTTATGGTATCGCTTATCTCTCGAATTCTGCCCTCGTGATCCAGTAGTTGTTTATCTCTCTTTTTCTCAGCTTCTTTATTTTCCATCATTTCATCTTCTATATTACTGATTCTCTCTTCTGCCTCATTTATTCTAGCAGTTAGCGCCCCCATTTTTCACTGCACCTCATTAATAGCCTTTTTGATTTCTACTTGGTTGGATTTTAG
>NW_025411990.1:0-3754 GCF_002201575.2 Neomonachus schauinslandi | reverse complement strand
TTTCACATGTATCTTTTGGAAAGAGATCCTTTTTTTCAAGATTTTCTAAGTCTGGAGCTTGCTGTTTATTTTTGAGTTTTTTGAGATCATAAGATTTTCATTTTAATAAATTGCAGCTTATCAATTTTTTTATAAATAATTTATGCCTCGGGATTGGATCCAGCCTGGCTTGTGAGCTGGGCTGAGGAGCCGGAGGTTGGGCCACAGTTACCTCCATATCTGCCCCTTCCCTGACCCCTCAGAGGCATGGTGTGAGGGGCAACATTGAAACAGCCCAGGGAGATTGAGGCCAGGCTGTGGAGCCCTGGCTCCCCAAAGTGGTGGTGCTGCACCCCTCTGCCCGGCCCCTCTCTGGCCTCAGGCCCCCAGACACCGAGCCACCACCTCTTCTCCAGAGAAGACCCCACAACTGACTCTGCGGCACCCCACCGCACCCCACAATGAGCCGTGCCTTCCAACACTAGAACTAATTTTGCAGAACATAAAACAAGAATATAGTCCTTATCAGAGGTGGAGACATTTAGAAGTTGTTCTGAATCAGAGTGAAGCTTGTACTTCGGAAAGTCAGCATCATTCTTCAGCACTCACAGCCCCTAGTTCTCCATGTTCCTCCGGGATGAAGAAGGACCAGCCCTCTTTTCCCCTCCGACAAGTCAGAATAATATGTGAGCATCTCTTAAAAGACTATGAAGAGAAAATTCGGGAGGAGTATGAGCAAATCCTCAATACCAAACTAGCAGAACAATATGAACCTCTTGTGAAATGCACACATGATCAGATTATGTGACGATATGGGACAAGGACAACAAGCTATGTGTCCTGAAGCTTTCTTGCATATCTGGGTACCAGGTTTGACCTCAAGAGATGGCTGCTGTACACTTTTTGCAACTGCTTTGTTATCACATTTCAGCTCCAACTTGGCATCCTGAGAACCCGTAAACATTTCTGCAGGTCCACTTTATACAACTTGAAAGACCTTAAAACTTTCTGGTTGCCACAAGCATATCTTTCTTTTCTGCTCATCCAATAAAAAGCTGTGCCCTACTGTGATAGATTTTCCAAACAAAAATACCTGGAGCAGCAGTTTAGCAAAATATGCTCTCAGTGGCATTCAACAAATGGGGTTTCCCCAAGCACGGTTCTGTAAGAAGTGTGTGTGACTGTGTGTGTATATGTTTGCGTGTGTGTGTGTGTGTGTGTGTATTTTAAGTTATTATTTATATTGTGCAAATATTTTTTTGATCTTGGGGGTTCTGGCTGTGTATTTGATGCACGACAATTATAGTTAAAAACACTTGCTTGGTCTACAGAAGATCATTAATGTTTTGTGACCATATAAGTGGTCACGGTGGATTGTTTTATGTTGTAGGTGTTATTTTTAAATACAGGGACTGTTTCCAGGCACAGAATATGATTCATAAATTAGGATGGACATTAGGGGTGATTATGAGGACGCAGCAAAAGTCTGTGGTCCTAGGTCTACAAATGCGTGGTGAGGAATTAGGACAAACTGGAGACGGGCCGTTTGACACATGGACTCTGCCTAGCCGTGTTGAAAAATACTTTGATTCCAAGCCTTCAAATACCCATGTGGAGTCTGTGCTCACCTCATTCACACAGAGAGCTCCTGGACACAGAACCGCTAAGAAGAAAAGGTCTCCCTGCAGCAGGAGCATCAGGGTTTGCTTGGGAGCACGACACAGGTGAGCGTGGGGCTGGGCCAGTGCCTGGTGGCACTGCTACTTGGGAGGAGCCCCTCTGCCTTTGTATCAGTTATTAAAAACAGAATTTGGACCCTTTGGTCAGGCTCCCCCAAATTCTTCTAAGAAGTGAGCATGTTCAACTGCTTAAGCTTTGTTTTGGCAACCCCCTGCCCAAAGTTGCTTACGGACTGTTCTTCACCTTGTTTCCAAGGCTGTGCAACAGAAAGTAGCCTCTGTTTTGAGGAGGTGGAAGTTAAGTATACATTTATTTTTGACTGTGACTTCTTCAGGACCCCATTTTACAAAATACCTTGTTTCCTTTATTATTGTTTCTGGAAAGGAAAGTTCTATTAAAATTTTCCTAGTTTGAATAGAGGACAGTTTTATTAATTAGGGCTTATTTTGAAAAATTCTGAGTTTAATTCAACTGTATGCCAGTACCTTCAAAGTAAGGTAATGTTCAGAGACAGTGTTCTTATCACATGGCTTAGAGAAATTCTGGAATATTCTTATTCAAAGATTCCTTATTAATGAATGTCTTTGACTTAAATTTAACCAAAAACTGCAACATTATTCTTTGTACATTTTCATTATATACTGTTAACAAGCTTAGTTGCAAACAAATGAAATACTTAAGCTATTTGTTAAAATAATAGTAAGAATTTAGGCCTCGGGACCTATGGCTGTCATTGGTGAAGCGCATGATACTTGATCTCAGGGTTGTAAGTTTGAGCCCCATGTTTGGTGTAGAGATTTCTTTTAAAAAAATCTTTAAAAAATAACTTATGTGTTCGTACTGTATCTAATGTTCATTTTCACACTCGACATCATCTAGCTTTCTCCGATGTTATCATCTACACACTTGGTAGTTTTACATTTTACATTTAGGTCTACAATGCATTTTGAGTTAATTTTGGTGAAGGATATAAAGTGTTTTTCTAGATTTATTTATTTACATCAGGATGTCCAGTTGTTCCAGTGTCGTTTTTTTTTTTTTTCTTTTTTCTTTTGGATGGGCCTAAATAACTCCGAGGACGTGTAGACCAGTTATGGTTCCTACTGTGGTCTCAGGCCCTCCCCAGCCTTGCTGCACGACAAGATTTGAGAAGGGAATTTTGTCCGTTGTGTCATCCTGGTGCCTGTCCTTAATTTACTGATTCGTTCTGAGACCCACAGCACTGGTGTTTTAATCCTGTTTCTGTCACTAACCATGTGATTTTGGCCAAGCCACTTTATCTTTCTGGGCTTCAGTTTCTTTTTCTGTAAGAACAAAACAAAGATTGGACTAGGTCCTCTAAAAGCCTCTCCCTGGGACTAGAGTGTCACATATTGACTCCAAGCCTTCCCGTAATAGGCTAAGACTTAGCTGGGGAATGTTGCTGAGGATCGTATTTGAAAATAAAATGCCTGATCTAGAAGACAAATACTTTGTCATCAGCTTGTCTTATATTTCAGTTTTCATTGGATAAAAACAAAACAAAACAAACAAACAAAGAAACTTGTCATTTCTAGTGAAATAGACATTTACATTCCTGTTCAGAGAAAAAAAGAAAAAGGCCACCTCAACTAACAAATGTTTTTACAGTGTATATTCACTTAAAGCAGTACAGAGTGGATTAATATGTGGCTGTTGTGTTTACATTATTAAAAGCTATGTATATATGTATCAGCTTGGACTTGTTTTTCAGTTTCTCCAGTACATTATCAAAAAAAGTTGAAGCTCAAGAAGTGGTTTAAATAAACTTTCTGCTAGCTTTCCTTATCATGAGGGAAAAAGAGAATCTTGTGTCTAGACTAGATTGAACCCGTCTTCTGTCCTACAATGCAAAGCATATTCTGCACCTCCTTCATAAGCACTGCTTGCTTCCCTCCCCAGTCACAGAAGAGTGTGCTTCCCCACTGGGTTTCCATCCAGTCATCAGATTCATGATTTCTGGCCTTTTATGTAGCTTAGGGAAGCCAGATTGACACTGATTGAAAGTTTATAATCTCTTTGGCGCAACGTGTTTAGAGTCATGGTGAGTTCCTGGTGTTCCTCTTCTTTCTTCTCA
>NW_025411989.1:0-3757 GCF_002201575.2 Neomonachus schauinslandi | reverse complement strand
TAATTACAAGTGCCAATTGGCACACACACGTTAAAAACTGATGTCCACTAAGTTTTATCAGCTATTAAGTTATCTCACGATGATGCGATCAAACCTTTTCTTGGCAGGTTCTGATCAATAACCAGTTCATGGCCGCCCAACACATCGGTGGCAAAGCCCAAACTGAACTCCAACGTCTGACTTAATTTGAGCTTTGCTTCCAACAAATTCCACTGAAGTAAGGTCAGAGCAGGTCTTATTTTCAAACTCACACGTCAGTCCCCATACCCCCTATCCGCCCCTTGTCTCTTCCTCCATTGAATGAGGTCAGTTTCAAAAGGAGTATATGTGGGTAAACGACAATAAGTCCTGAATTTGAAGAATTCAGCTGAGGGTGTTCGACCAGGGGAATGGGTTATTCCCATGGGATTCTTGGGTGGACTTTGAAGGAGAACATACGGCGGAGGGACACCACTGAGTCATCCAGGTGTCCCAAACTCCACCAAAGCGAATCTCTCCCAGGTCAAATCTCATCGTGCTGACTGCTTATTTCAAGAGATTTGTGGAGATTAAAAGGCAAAGTAGAAAAAGAAGGGGACAGTCTCAGAGTTTGCTGAATGAGATGAGGGCCGATATATATGTGATGTGAAGGGGCAAAAAGAGGCGTCAGTAAGGGTTGCAGGGATTCAGAGCAAAGGGGATTGTTGCTGCCATCCATGGGCCAATATAAAGCACTGTGGTTCACTTTGTGCTCTATTCTTGTATTTGAAACTATCAGCTAAGGCCCATGCTTAAAACTACCTTTAAATATATTTTTCAGATGATAAGTTACTTTAATTATGATTTTGAAGGCCCTATGTCGATTTATGATTGAAGAAGAAATGACTTTAAGCTAACAACATTTTAAATAAAAATTGTGATAACGTCAGACATTTCATTCATTCTATCTTATGTTTCCAAATGAAAAGTCATGTTAAATGTCTTTACAACAAACACTTCCCCAGCAGGAAATTAAAGTTCAGAAAGTTATGTGACTTATTTAACAATGCACATTTTGAAAATTAGAGAACTGATGGCACTATTGTTCTCCCTGATCCTTCACTCAATACAATGGTTTTCTCTAACTTTATGAGTATAGAAGTACAGATTTAAGGACTAGACTTCTTGTGCTTGAATACCTATTCTACTGATTGTAGTTGGGTAAATTTAGATAATTTAAATTTAAATCTGTTTTAATCTCAGCCTTATTATGTGCAAAATGGAATGCAATATAGAATCCTTCTTTTAAGAATTAAGAGATAATACCATAGCACGACACAATACAATATCTCTACAGAGATCAGCCTTAATATTTTTCTTACTATTATATTTATTAGCTATAAGTAGATATTTCACACCCAAACATTTTCAAGTAAAGTGAATATTTATTTGAAAACTAACATGTAATTTAATTATACATTTTTTTAAAGTCTAGGAATAGTTTCAGTGGTATAATATTTACAGTACGTCTGGATTGGACAATGCATTCAATCCACCATTTATGAATTTCTTAAAACCTAGAACACACACATAACTATGGTAATTCTAATCATTCTAAGGCATTATTCTTTGATTCTTTGATTATTAATTTTGAAAGTTTCTTATGTTTTAATATAACATTTTTTAAAAATTGTACTATAACATGGAATTTATGATACACAAAACAATGTCTCCATTTTTAAAAAAGTAAGCACAAAGATTAAAAGATAAAAACTTATTCTTTGGTATTTCCTGTCAACAATTTAATTCAATTGTGAAGGTAGATTTACAATTCAAGAGTATATCTAATCATGTGTGTTGTTTTATTGCACATTAAAAACAGGAGGGGAGGTGGGTGGGGTGATGCTGTAACCGGGTGATGGGCATTAAGGAGGGCACTTGATGTAATGAACACTGGGTATTGTTTGCAGTTGATGAATCACTAATTTCTACCTCTGAAACTAATAATAAAACAGGATAAAAATCATATTATCTTATATTCTGTTTGTATAAAATCTATGATTACACAGAATCCAATATCCTTTTTGATTCATTCTTTTATTTCTATCCACGCTTCAATGTGGTTTTCTCAGAAATAGCAAAGCTTCACAATTCCCGTCTGTATGTTCTATGTTAAATGCCTCATTGACCAATATTTCGGGCTGGTCCTTTTCTCAATTAGATCCGAAACATTAAAGCTCAATGACCCTGATTCTCATGTACACGCTACATGTGTAGCAAGTCAGACACAACAAGGATGATAAAAAGTTGTAGAAGATAGTATTCCAGACTATGAGAAACCCTTATTTTGTGATTGCTCTTCCAATATAACAACAACTAAAACAAGTAGACACTAGTATTATTTTGGAACTGCACATGAAGTAGCTGAAACGTAAGAAGACGATTTGTATCTGGAAAATCAAGGGGGAGAAACCAGGTACCAAGGAGGTAACATCAATCCCAAACCCTGTTTCTGGAAGTTAACTTCCAAAGTTCATATTAGTTCTCTCAGTTTTTTATCCCAACTATAATATTGATAGTGAGAAGGTTGACATATTAACAAACAAAATAAAATAAATAAAGGACTCTCAAAGTCATAGGCTACACTAAATGATTATCTTTCATGTAACTGATAAATGGATTCAAAAAAGTGAACTATTTTTTATGCTTTTCTGGATGGATCCATTCCCAGGCTTGGTTCGCCTACAAAATAGATCTCATTACAAATGGGAAATACAGAATAAATGTATTTTTTAATAAATCTGTGAGTGCACTAAAACACATAAAATAACTGTAGGAATGTTGACTGAACCAATGGAACACATGAACTCCTGTCCTCCCTACAGGTCAAGCTACATTAAGGACCCTCTCAGTAGGTTCCAGTTCATCCACAATTCCAGCAGGGAGAAGTGAGGAGGTAAGTGCCATGAGCTTGTGCTTCAGTCAGAGCACAATTCTAAGATGTATTCCAACAACTGCAAGTTCTGTGAAGTAAAGCACATTCTTACATCCTCTGGGTCTCAAGTTTGTGTTTTAAAAGTATGTCCTTAAAAATGAATACAAATAAATAAAAACGAGTCATTAATTATGTGGCTGATGCAAGAAGAAAATAAGATTGTGTATAGTGAGTACTTAATTGAGCACTTGAAATTAGCAGGTATCAGTAAATAGTAGCTTCTCCTGCTTTCATGTACTCAAATAATTTTTCCTAGGGGAAACGGATGAATAGAGGAGGTAAATGATGAAATCAAATACATCCATCTAATTTGGGGTTCGAGAAGGAACCAAATTTCAAGTTTCTTGGAAAATTCATCATATATTCTGCATAATTAATATTTGGTAGAGAGATTTACATAATTATAGAAAATGTACATTCTCAGAGGAAATTAAAGAAACAGATTAAACAAAGTAATTATTTTGATATATTTATGACTGGATTTATTTTTTCTTTGTAACATAAATTACCAGTTAGAATATGGTAATAAGGAGGAGGGCAGAGCAAGATGGTGGAGGAGTAGGAGACCTGGCTTTCGTCTCCTCAAAGGAATTCAGCTGGATAGGGATCAAACCATTCTGAACACCTACAAACCCAACAGGAGATCGAAGAAAGGAATAGCAACAACTCTCTGAACAGAAAAGCGACCACTTTCTGGAAGGTAGGACATGCGGAGAAGTGAATCTGAGGCGATATTTGGGAGGATAGATGGCAGGGGAGGGGCCTCAGTTGGCCGCTTCTGGCAAGTGATAGAGCCGCGGAGCA
>NW_025411988.1:0-3757 GCF_002201575.2 Neomonachus schauinslandi | reverse complement strand
TTTTTCCATTTGTATGGTCACCATGGCTTTCTGTGACCTTGTGTATCTTTAATAGAGGAACAACAAGTTCAGCTCGAAGCAATACCAAGGTATTCTTATAATACCTGATCAACTATGAATATTAGGGGCTGCTTATCTCAGGTGAACAATATTCTATTTAAATATATAGACCTTTTATTAATGTGTCTGTCACATTGATTGACTTGTGAATGTTGAGCCACCCTTGCATCCCGGGGATAAATCCCACTTGGTCGTGGTGGATGATCCTTTTAATGTATTGTTGGATCCTATTAGCTAGGATTTTGTTGAGGATTTTGGAATCCATATTCATCAGGGATATCAGTTTGAAATTCTCCTTTTTGATGGGGTCTTTGCCTGGTTTGGGGATTAAGGTAATGCTGGCCTCATGGAATGAGTCTGGAAGCTTTCCTTCTGTTTCTTATTTTTTGAAACAGTGTCAGGAGAATAGGTATTATTTTTTTGAATGTTTGGTAGAATTCCCCAGGGAATCCATCAGGCCCTGGACTCTTGTGTTTTGGGAGGTTTTGGATCACTGCTTCAATCTCGTTACTGGTTGTTGGCCTATTCAGGTTGTCAGTTTCTTCCTGTTTCAGTCATGGCAGCTTATAGGTTTCCAGGAAGGCCTCCATTTCATCCAGATTGCTCAGTTTCTTCACATATAGTTTTTGATAATAATTTCTAATAATTCTTTCTATTTCCTTGGTGTTAGTCGTGATCTCTTCTCCCCTTTCATTCCTCATTTTATTAGACCATTTTTATAACATTTGGTGGGTGGATTTTTTGGGTTAATCTATCTTACTGTATTACTATAAATTTTTCATGTTTTTGATTCCATTTGTACACTCCAGTAAAATTAATTACCACTTCAATAAAAATTTAAAATGTATTACAACTAATTAATTAAAGAAGTGAAAGTTTATAATGATTGCAGTGAAGTATAGGGTGCTGTTGAGTTATGTAATAGGGGGTTTTTCTTTAGTCCTATTTAAGTAGAATCATGAAAATACACTTTAAGCACAGTGCACATCACTCAGTAATTCTTCAATAAATATACTTTTGATAAATGTTAGTGCTGTTATTTATATCATTATCAGTCAATATTGCTGTTTTCTCTTATTTAAGTAACTTATCCAGAATTGCCAGCCTTTGATGCATATATATATGAGTCATATATATGCATATATATACATATATAATATATATATATTTTTTCCTCTCATGTCTCACTTCATTGACTGTATCTATTGGTAAATACCTGTATAAAGATAAAATTTTAAAAACCCTTTATATATTGTTTTGGGGAATTCTACTATAATTAATGAATTTAATTTAATTAACTTAAGGTAATACTGAATAGTTATGTTTGGGTCATTAGTAAACCATTGTGATGATCTCCAACTTATGAAAGCATTTGTTGCCAGGTATGTTTTTTTTTATTTCCTTCCCTCATTACTATCAATCAAATAAAAAAGAAATCTCTGCTTGAGCAAAAAGAAAGAAGAAAGCAAATGTGTATTTGGTATATCTAGTGCTTCCTATTCACTGTATAATTTAACTCAATAAATAACACTATAAGAGAGACATTATTATTCCCCTTTTATAGATGATTAAGCTGGAGCTTAGATTGCACATGTAACTTATCCCAAATCATATATCTGAAAGTTTCAAGAACATAAAGGTTGAATTTAGTCTTCCCTTTTTGGAAGATTTTTTTTAAGGGGCAGATATATTTCACTCTGTCCCCTATGTAATTGCCAGATTTTCTTGATGCATTGGTTATTGCTAAAATATAGGCTGGCAGGATTGAAGGCATTCCTGGGTAGTTTGCATACGTTCCCTCCTTCAAGACTATTATGCAGCAGCTGCCAGTTTTATGTTCGTCATATCCTGGTTTTAGCATTATGTGAGTCAAACAGGACATTTCTTCAGGGATCAACTCTCCTGAGATTTTAAAATAAGCCAAATGGAGATAATAAATGGAGAAGGTGTTGGGTCATCTGTATTACTTTAAATACCTTTCTACGGGCATTTCCAGAGCCTGGAACTCAGAACTCCTTAGGTTTTAGCCAGGTGACACACACTTTATATGAGAACGGAAGCACTTTCTGAATTCCTAATAGCGATTTGGGTGCCGGAGCTTTGGACCATTAGGCACCTCTTTATGGTGGATTCCGCTGAAACAGGTGAGTTGTAGGACTTTGAAACTGGGTGCGTAAAACATGTTCTCTAGTGCTTTTGGTTTTGTCTATTTAGTTCTGTAATTTTAAGGAGTAATAACCCATGGAAAAGCATCCATAGAAAAACTGAGAAATTAAAATATGAGGATATCACTCAATGACACTGAAACTTTTTTCTTTTACTCTTTGTCAAAAAGATTTTATAAATTTTTACACATGGATTTGCTTCTCTCAATTTAATACCATTTTGCTGTTATATTGTGTTGTATAGTGGTAATTTTAACACTTTCATGATATAACTTCTTATTCATTGAAAAAAAGGTGAAAAATATTTTGTGGAAATAGGGTGCTTTTCATTTTCTTTTGGGTTATATTTTAGAATGAGATCTGGAAGAACATATATCAGTGATTCCAAGGGATAATGGTAGTCTTACTGTTCTCGCGTAAAATTTTCAATCTGAAATACAGACAATTTTCATTATTATCCTACAATTATTTATTACCATATTCTAACTGGTAATTTTTGTTACAAACAAAAAATAAATCCAGTTGTAAAGATTTCAAAATATTTACTTTGTTTAATCTGTTTCTTTAATTTCCTTTGAGAATGTACATTTTCTATACTTATGTAAGTCTCTCTATCAAATATTAATTATGGAGAATATATGATGAATTTTCCAAGAAACTTGAAATTTGTTTCCTGCTGGAACCCCAAATTAGATGGATGTATTTGATTTCATCATTTACCTCCTCTATTCATCCGTTTCCCCTAGGAAAAATTATTTCAGTACATGAAAGCAGTAGTAGCTACAAGTTACTGATACCTGCTAATGTTCAGTCAACAATACTACAGTTATTTTATGTGTTTTAATGCACTCACAGATTTATTAAAAAATATACTTATTATGTATTTCCCATTTGTAATGAGATCTATTTTGTAGGCAAACTAAGCCTGGGAATGGATCCATCCAGAAAAGCAAAAAAAAATTTCACTTTTTGAATCCATTTATCAGTTACATGAAAGATAATCATTTAGTGTAGCCTATAACTTTGAGAGTCCATTATTTATTTTATTTTGTTTGTTAATATGTCAATCTTCTCACTCTCAATATTATAGTTGGGATAAAAAACTGAGAGAACTAATACGAACTTTGGAAGTTAACTTCCAGAAACAGGGTTTGGGATTGATGTTACCTCCTTGGTACCTGGTTTCTCCCCCTTGATTTTCCAGATACAAATCATCTTCTCACGTTTCAGCTACTTCATGTGCAATTCCAAAATAATACTAGTGTCCACTCGTTTTAGTTGTTGTTATATTGGATGAGACATCGCATATTAAGGGTTTCTCATAGTCTGGAATACTATCTTCTACAACTTTTTATCATCCTCGTTGTGTCTGACTTGCTACACATGTAGCATGTACATGAGAATCAGGGTCGTTCAGCTTTAATGTTTCGGATCTAATTGAGAAAAGGACCAGCCCGAAATATTGGTCAATGAGGCATTTAACATACATACAGATGGGAATGGTGAAGCTTTGCTATTTCTGAGAAAACCAC
>NW_025411987.1:0-3762 GCF_002201575.2 Neomonachus schauinslandi | reverse complement strand
AGTAAGCCCCTTGTGATCCCAACCCCAAAGGCTCTTTTCAGAGCCACCTACATTTTCATCCAAAGAGTTGTAACGTTAAGTATACTTTTGACATTGAATTTGTTTGGAGACTGTCCTTCTAAAGGAGAAACAACCGATGCCCATGCGCGTAGTAAAAGCATGTACGTCTTTTTCTGCTTCAGAACTTATAGTCTCTATTGTCCAAGTTACAGGGCCTGGAACTTTGCATACATTCAATTTCCATTTCAGTCTACAGAATGCTGTGGAAGCTGGAGAGCAGTTAGAAGGTGCTCCTGTCCTCACCCTACCCCTAGGTCTTGTATCCTGCCAGTAGCAATTAGTTCCACCACCCTCTGATTTCTACACTCCCAGAAGTGTTAACATTCCTTTCCCTCCTAAGTTGTCAGCCTGAATTCCACCTGGCCTCTTTTCCAAATTTACAGGTTGTATTAACTTTTTCTTTCTTTTGTGCCCCAAGCCCCTACTTTTGCCTTCAGTTGTCTCTGGGATATCTCAGTTTTGGCTTTTAAGTATTTGAAAACCTGGGTAGCTTTTAATTAAATTATATTTGTAAAAATCAATACTTTTCCATTTTCCTGAGAGATGCATGGCTCCAAGCCTCCGTTGATTTAAATAAGGGCCATGACTACTTTACATTTGAAAGCATTTGTTTATTGCATTTCCTCTCTCCATCAGGCACTTTGATAATCATATAAGATATTTTCTTTGCTTTCAAGGGACTAACAGTCTCAAGTTTACCACCATCAGTTCTCCCAGGCCAGGGTAAGTATTCCAGGATAGAGAAGTGAATTGAATTTGAGGGCAGCGGCAGTCCTATGGGATGTGGGGTTTCCTCTCCTAGCCTAACCAAGCCTTTCTTCTTGGCTGACTCAGGACACTTAAGGAAAGCTGAACAACGAATGCACCAAGAAAAGAGATATGTAGCTCAGTGCTGGAGAAAGGAGATAATCGATGTAAAAATACTAAATTGTTGACAGATCTACTTGATATGAAGTGTCTTTGAATTCTATCCAGACACCTTTGAAAGAAGACTTTGGTGCGAAGTTTCTGCCATGTACATGAGCTTTGGTTCTCACACCCACTGTGCCTCACTTTATAAAATGAGGCTATTACTAAATATTACTAAATAATAAATTATTAAAATAAACTATGGACACTTGTGAAAACAAAATGCAATAATTTATAATAAAAATACACATTTTAGAGGAGTTTACAATTCAGAAGGTTTTTATGAACAGTATGAGGTGAAATTTTCCGTTTCTCCTATACTTCATATATAATAAATGCAAGCTTTTTGAAGTAAAATTATAATCAGAAGTAATAATACTACAATGAGTGGAGCAAGTGTTACTCCATGAAATTAGAGTTGCTGCTCTTAAATCCAGACATCCTAAACACCAGGAAAAAAGGAAGTGTAAAATGCTGCTCTCAAAATCCAAGAAACTTCAACATTACGGGAGCCTGCAATATTTAGGAAGAATTTACATGCATCTATAATAATTCTGATAATAAGTATACATTTAAATTTACATATATGTGTAGTTGTAATCTTAAAGAACCTCAGTGAATACAGAATCCATAATTCTTAAGCTATGGGGGTGTATTAATTTCCTTAATTGCTGGTCTGACAGGTTATCACAAATTTAGCGGCTTATATCAGTACAAATTTATAATTTCCTAATTCTGTAGATCAGCATTTAGGCATGGATCTCACTGAGCTAAAATCAAGGTGTCAGGAATTCTGCATTCTTCTCTGGGGTCTATCAAAAGAAATCTGTTTGCCTGCCCTTTCTAGCTCCTATCGGCTATCCTCTTTCCTTGGCTCAGGGCCCCTTTTCTCAGTTTTCAAGGCCAGCCATCTCTGGCCAAGTCCTCGGGCTGTTATCTTTCTGGTTCTGTACTCAGGTTCCCTCATCCAATTTTAAGTATCCATGTGATTATACTGGGTTCACTTGGATAATCCAGGATAATCTCCCTTTTAAAAAATCAGGTGATTTGCAATCTTACTGCCATCTGCAACATTAATTGCCCTCTGTCATGGAACCTAACATATTCAGGCCCGTAGAGGTTAGGAGTTAAAGATAATGGCGATGGCATTTTTCTGCCTAGCACGGTAGGTCCCAGTGTTTTTAGAATTTGATAGAAAGCTATATACTTTCTGTTCTACAAGCAGGAAGAATATATGGATGCACTACCATAGATACTTTCAGGGTGTTCTTGTACTCTGGGGAAGGTCATATATACCTTGTTTAGATATTTGTTTACTTCTGGGAATACATAAAGCAAAAATTGACTATAACAATAGAAGCTCTCATATACAGCTTCCTGGTATTGTTAGATTTCATTCTTTTACATTTCTTTCCTTGTTGCTTTTGTTTTGTTTGAAAATGTATATGTTCTTTGTGTATGTTGTTTTGTGTGTGTGTGTGCGTGCATTTGTGTTGTGTGGGGAGTAGAAAGTTTGTTGTTCATGGAAGAAATTATACAAGAATATAAAATAGTTTTACTTTTTTGCTACCTGGGTTGAACCCCTAAAAATATTTTGTATGTGCATCCTTAGCATTTAATTCACATGGGATACCATTCATGGCAGGTTATAACTTTAAGTACATTTCTAATTACAAGGAGAAAAGTGTAAATTCCCATTACCATTATTATATATGTCTGTATATGCTAGGGCAGTGGTCGTGTTACTAGAATGACATATGAATTTTTTTTTAAGATTTTATTTATTTATTTATTTGTCAGAGAGAGGGAGCACAAGCAGGGCGAAGGGCAGAGGGAGAAGCAGACTCCTCGCTGAGCGGGGAGCCCAATGTGGGGCTCGATCCCAGGACCCTGGGATTATGACCTGAGCCAAAGGCAGATGCTTAACCAACTGAGCTACCCAGGTGGCCCCATATGAATTTTTTTTTTAATTTAAAAATAATTTTTGTTGACCAGGACAGAAATAAGCTGATATAAAATCCACCCTGGAGGAAAATACTAATTTTAAAGGAGAGGCACCAAAATATCCCTAAAAGGAGTTTCTTTCTTGGACTGCCAGCATCATTACTGTAATGTGGAATGTTGCCAGGGGTCTCACATTTCATTAAACAAGTCTTGGGAAAATTCTCATTACAATTAAATGACCCCATCTTGGAGTCAGTGATGTTTGTTTTTCAATTTTCATGCATTGGCTTATTCCCACTACTATTTACAAATTATATTGCCTTAAGCAAATAAATCCATTAAAAGTGTACAAAGATTAATCTGGAAATAAACCAGTTTCTTTTTACCACAATATACCACTAACAAAAATAGCACTAACAAATTTCTTAAGCCCTCTTGGCTTTTCATAGAACCAATGTGTAAAGGACACTACATCCCAGCAGCTTCAGTGAAACATTTTTTGTCACCACTTGGGCCAGGCTTGTGGTTAAAATGGGCAGTAGAAACAAGAGAAATCTATCCCACCGTTACCCACACTCGTACCTTTCTCTTTCCACCAGTGAAAAGGTATGTGTATTTTAGGTGCTAGTCCCCCACACCAGCAAGCCGAACATTTTCAGCAAAGTAAAGCAAAACCTCTTCAGCAGTTACATTAACTATCAAAGCCGTTACAACTCA
Source organism: Neomonachus schauinslandi (assembly GCF_002201575.2). Lineage (NCBI taxonomy): Eukaryota > Metazoa > Chordata > Mammalia > Carnivora > Phocidae > Neomonachus > Neomonachus schauinslandi. The sequence goes on along the minus strand of NW_025411987.1, from coordinate 132 downwards.
CGCTGAAAAACTGGCTGGCTCTTAAGCGTCCTTGGGGTTAAATCTGAAGACATTTTGTCAGGATTATCTGGAGCTCCAGCTCCCAGGGCAGCAGCAGGCGCACGGCCGTCTGGATCTCCCGCGACGTGATGG
>NW_025411986.1:0-3764 GCF_002201575.2 Neomonachus schauinslandi | reverse complement strand
GATAGATAGATAGATAGATAGATAGATAGATAGATAGATAGATAGATAGATAGATAGATGATAGATATAGACACACTCACACAGGACTTGTCTTGTCTCCTGGCCACAGCCATTTGATCCAAAGGTAGGTACTTGACTCAAGCTAGGCCATATTCTCTTCCCCTTATAATTTGGAACTTGGGGGCAAGGGAAATGAAGACCAATAAGTGTGGGGGCTGAGCCATAGCAACAGGAGAAAGTCCACAAATTCCTGTTATTGAGGGTCTTAGAACTGTGTTGGTCTTCCTTCCCCAAATCTGACATCTTTAAAGTTTCCTTAATTTATGAGAATCTTCCAGTATCTTTCTTGTTAAAATTAAAAACATGCTCGCTCCCTCTCTCTCTTCCTCTCTCCTCCCTTCCCGCCCCCCGTTTTTTTTTGTTTTTTGTTTTTTGTTTTTTTTTTGGTTGCTTCAAGTTAGCCAGAATTCTTTGGCATTCTTTGCAACCACAAGAAACTTTCCCTTGTAGCATATTTTCAGAATACTTAATTGTTTTGTTAGGTGTCAGATTCTCCCTCTAGTCTGTGAGCTCCCTGGAGAAAGAAATTGTCTTTCTCATCTCTGTGTCTTTAGCACCTAGCAGCCCCAGACACACAGAAGCTCCTCAGCAATGAAGGCATTACTTTCCTCTTGCTGCCATAAAAAAGTGCCACAAATTTAGTGGCTTAAAACAACACCCATTTATTATGCCACAGTTCTACAAATCAGAAATCCAGGCACAGTGTGGCTTGGCTACTTCTCTGCACTGAGGCTCCAAAACCCCGTATCAGCAAGGCTGTGTTCTTTTCTGGAAGTTTAGGGGATGAATCTGCTTCCAAACCTATTCAGGTTGTTGGCAGAATTGCAGTCCATGAGTTGTAGGACTGAATCTGTTTTTGCTGGCTGTTTGCCAGGTGCCAGCCCCTATTCCTAAAGGCCATCCATGTTCCTTGTTTTGTGGCACCCCTCCTCCACCTTCAAGCCAGCAATGACAGATCAAGCCCTTCACATGCTTTGAATCTCCTCAACCTCCCCTTCTGCTCATCTCTCTGACTTCCTTTCCTTCATTTAAGGGCTCATGCATTTACATTGAGCCCACTGGATAATCCATTAAATAATCACCATATTTTAAAGTCAGCTGATTAGCCCCCTAATTAAATCCATCTGCAAAGTCCCTTCACAGCACTACCAAGGTTGGTGTTTAATCAAAGAACCAGGGGATGGCATCGTCAGGACACAGCATTAGAAATCTGCCTTGTGCAGGAGCTGGATGAGGTCAGGTAAGGCTGGCACTGTTCCAGCTATTTCCAGGACAGGGAGGAAAGGGGTGCAGCACCTTGCCTACTTGTCTTTGAGAGCCCTGTTTGTAGTTACCCTGTTTTGTGTGACTTCTAGGGAGAAGGTTGATTCCCAGCTGTACTGTGGTCTCTGTCTTTGGTTTACACCAGAACATAGGGATTTTTCCTGCTAACAGTGAACTTATTCTACCAATATTTTTTCTCTAAACTTACACTAAAAAACATCATGACAAAGTGAGGTTTATTCCAAGGTTCCATGGCTGGTTTAAAACTCAAAAATCAGTCAATATAATTTACACATTAGCAGACTAAAAAGGGAAAATATATGATCACATCAATATATGCAGAAAAAGCATTTAACAAAAGTCAAGATCTATTTATGATAAAAACATTTAGCAACCTAAGAACTGATCCTTAACCTGTAAAGATAGGTAAAGATTAAGTATCTTTTTACTTGCTGGTGAAGCCTGAATGCTTTTGCCTTCTAACCATCAATGGGCAAGGATGTCCTCTGTCACCACTTTTATCCAATACTGTATTAGATTCCTAGCCTATAAAATAAGCAGCACACATATTGGAAAGACCTAATAAGTGAGTTCATCCAGGTCACAACATAAAAAGGCAATACGCAAGGGTCAACTTATATACACTAGAAATGAAACATTGGAATTTAAAAAAACTTTTTAATATTAAAAATCAAAATATATAGGTACAGGATCTGTGTACTAAAAACTACAAAATTCTGATAAAAAATCAGACATCTAAATAAATGAAGACATATGGTGTGGTAAAGAATTAGAAGATAATATTCTTACGATGTCAAGTCTCCTTAATTTGATCTATAGATTGAGGGCATCTCAATCAAAATCCAAGAAGTCTTTATTTATAGCCACTGAAAATTAATTGTAAAATATATATGGAAAAGAAAGGGAACTAGAATGGTCAGAACAATGTTGGGGAAGAAAAACACAGTTGGAAGACTCATACCACCTGATTTCAAGATTTGCTATAAATCTACAATAACTAAGATATTGTAATCTTAACAAAAGGCCATACATAGAGATCAGTGGAACAGAATTGAGAATATAGAAATAGACCCACCAAAAAAAAACCAGTCAACTGATTTTGAATGAAGTTGCAAATGTAGAAATGTAGAAAGAATCATTTCTCAACAAATGCTGCTGGATGTGTGGGACATCCATATACAAAAAAAGAAAAGCGTTCAACTAATACCTCATACTTTATAGAAAATAAATTATAACTCAAAGTGGACAATAGACTTATTTAAATTATAAAACTATAAAATTTCTATAAGAAAACATAGGAGCAAACTTTCATGACCTTTGGTTCTGTAATTTTTAATTATAATAATGAACCTCAATCCATAAAAGAAAAAAATCATAAATTAGACTTTGTCAAAATTAAAAACTTTTGTGCTGAAAAGGACACACTTACGAGATTGAAAAGACAAGCCACAAACTGGGAAAAAGATATTTGCAAATCACATTTCTGACAAAAGACTTGTATCCAGAATACATAAAGAACTCATAAAACTCAAAAATAAGAAAATAAGCCAACCCAATTTTTTAATGGGCAAATGATCTAATAGGCATGTCGCCAATAATGGCATTTAAGCACATGAAAAATTATTAATATCATTGGTCACTAGGGAAATGTAAATAACACCACAATGTAATAATACCAATACTCACCTATTAGAATGGCTAAACCCAAAACACTTACCATATGCCAGCAAGAACGCAGAACAACTCAAACTTTCATACATTGCTAGTTTGCTGGTGAGAAAAGAAAATGGTAAACATTTTTGCTAAACCTTTGAGCATTTTCTTAGTGTTAAATATACCCTTACTATATGACTTAGCATTTCCACTCCTAGTTATTTACTCAACAAAAGGAAAACTTATGTTCACATAAAGACCTAAGGTGAATTTTTTTTGCATTTTTTATTCTGTTAATCACCCTATGGTGAATTTTTATAAAAGCTTTATTCACCATTTCCAAGAGCTAGAAATAACCCATATGACCTTCAAATGAAAATGGATAAACTATGGTAACACCCATACAATGAAATACTACTCAGAAATAAATAGAAACAAACTATGGATTGACACAGCAACATGGATGGATCTTAAACTCATTTGCTGTGAGAAAGAAGTCCAGCCCCCAAAGCTCCATATTATATGATTCTCTTTATACAGCATCTTGGAAAAGGCCAAGCTATAAAGATGGAAAGCAGAGCAGTGGTTGCCAGGAGTTGGGTGATAGTAGGGGGAATGTAATTGTTCTCTGTGGCAGTCAACATATGACTATTTGTTTGTCAAAAATCCATAAAAAGCTGTATATCATAAAGAGCAAATTTGCTGTATGTAACTTACACTTTTAAAAACCAATAAGCATGTTGGGTAGATGGGGCAGTCAAGGGGGG
>NW_025411985.1:0-3764 GCF_002201575.2 Neomonachus schauinslandi | reverse complement strand
AATACAATTATAATCATTTGATAGTGGAGAGAACATTGTATTCATCACTATGTGTACAATAAAGACTATTTAATATAGATGAAAAAGCTAATTTGCTGAGGTATGTAAGTAGGTAGTGATGTCATGTCAGAGAGGAGCCTATCTATAGGAGTCAACATATGAACAAATTATTTGCAAGGAACAAGGTTCTATTGAACTGCTGAAATAAGCTTCTTGCTTGGTGTGTTTTGTTCTTTTTGGTTTAATGAGAAATGGGGAAATATGACACCAGAGGCAATTGCTCCATAACAGTATGATGTTTGTACCTTAATAAACATCTTTCTCTATATTTATTTACCCTATTGTAGTAATTCATTTGTCTCTAAATAAATATGGAATATATACAATGTTGAGTTAACAGCTGCCAAAATATTAACTATCTGACGTGGAGATTCAATTCTTTTGTGTGTGTGTGTGATGTGTTTGCATAAACTAACTTTTTACATTGGATCAGATATTGTAGGACAATATTTTATGTTTCCTTCCCTCTCTCATGTGAACCAAAGAGTAGAAAAGGAGGTAAAGAGACATCTCAAATCCCTCTCAGTTCACCATTTGGGTTCAAACTCCCATGTGTGGGACTCATTATTTCCCTGGTGGTGGAACAATAGTCATTTCCCCTGTGTGGTGTGGTGAACTGAGGACAGGGAGGCTGCCCTCTACTTAGGAGGAGCTCAGGCCTACTCAGCAACCATGTGGTTGGGTTGGGCTGCACATATAGGTAGATAAGTGGTTTTATTACAGGGTTAATTTTTACTTATTTTCTACTGGGATAGTTTGGGTTTTTTTTTTTATGTTTGTTTTCTTTTGAGTGTCTAATAAAACTAGGTTCCTCTTGGATGTGGATAAATATTGAAAGGTTTTATGTCCACACTGGAGTAGTGCAGTTTATATAGAGTGACAATCAAATAAAAATACTAATAACAACGGCCATTATTAAAATTAATACTTGTTGACTGTTGGTCGTATGTCAGGCAACACTGTTAAGTTACTTACCTGCATTAAATAATTTAATTCTTAAAAGTCACCCTCAGTATTAGGTGCTATGATGAGACACGATAGAAAGTTCAGAGTAAACCTCTGAGTAAATAAAGCAAACATTAAGTTCCTGTGCTCCCATCTGGACAGAGTAAACCAGGTTTCCCCAGGTCCCCTCCATCTGTACAAGTCACTTCCACCACAGGCTCCATGTATGGATTCCTAAGGACAAATCTCCATGTTTATACCATGGGCAACATTTGAAATTTAATTTTCACAGAACCATCATAAATAATTTACTTTTCTTCTAACATAATACACTTAATATAGTTTTCTAACAAAACAGCAAGTGAAAATAAAAACAATGAATTGATAAACACGATGAAAACTTATTCAACTGAAATCACAGGCAGATTTGGAGCTAAAGAAACTGAATATTTGAAGCCTCTCACTTGCATAGACTCTTTCCAAAGACATATGTGAATTTTGTATTTGTATTTGTTTTTATTTTTTTCCTTAGGGAGATCTTCCAAAACAGTGCATGATCCGGAGTTCTCAAACCTAGATTTGCCCTTTAATATTCCAGAAATATTTCCTTAGTGATTGGTTTTAGGCAAGTGCTAAACAGCAAAGGGATTTCTCCTTAAATTAAAATCAGATGTTTGGATTCAAGTATCAATGTTTTTGTCTAAAACTGTTAATGCTTTTCTCCTTAAAGGAGGTATTTTGTTTGTTAGATTTCTGTTTTGTTTTGTTTTATGAAATTGTTTTAAGGTATTTTATAGGAAAGTGATAGGACATGTTACCATTTTTTTAAAACTGCATATTGTAGTTGGGAGAAAGGAAGATAAGACATATGTACTTATTTAATAGGAAGTTACATCCCAATAAGATCAAGCTGGAATAAGCATGTGTATATTTCCTCAAAACTGTAACCTACCTCATCTTGCTCCTTGTTCTCGCATATACAGTCTATATTTATATATAATCATTATTCATATATAAAATTGACATGTTTTATATTTCATATTATATTAAATATAAAAATGTTTAATATTCATCATTAAGTACATAAATATATATTTATAATAAATACATATTTTAATATATAAACGTATGTTTGCTTTTCCTTGAGGAAAAGGGTTGCCTTAAGTTATCTCACAGAATTACCTACAGAGATTGGATAGAATTCAATGTGTTTTTAATATTCCAAGATTAATGGATCTTGATTCTATGGAATAATATTAAGTGAGTGCCACACCATTATCTAACTTCTTGTTTATGAACTTGGGCACAAAGAACCCTGATTGGTTACACTAGTGTTCAACCTGTGGACTTTCAGAAAGGTGAGGGTCCTACCTCCATAACCATGTTCATCTTCTTCAGACTATTTTTAGGAAAAAAATGTTGCTATGTTTAGCACAAAACATCTCCTGATTCATGGACATCCTCTGGTCTATATTCATATTTAAAGGTAAAATAGAATTAAGTAATATTTTTGCAAACCTATGAATTAAATGTTATTGGATTGATTTTTTGTTTTCCATTTGAACAAATATATTTTGAGAATTCATCCTGATCTCTCTTTATTTTTATTTTTTTGCGTGTGATGGTAGCAGATCTAACAAAAATCATTTGCAACGAAGACAATGCACTTAAGTGTGCCCTAGAGATGAAATTTTCCCTAAAGTTCTTATGCAAACAATATATGAGGTTTCACCATGATTAGGCAGTGAGTTCATTTAATTTAAGATGTTAAAAGTCTTACATTATGGTTGAAAAAGTTACTTTTATGTTTAAATTCTACTTTCAACTGAATTTTTGCACTAATGATGGAAGGCTTATTGTCTAACTTAAAAAAATAACAACAATCTTACAAATTCATCATGTGGTAAGAGTCGCTAACACGTTTCAAATTATAGATTCTAAAAGTTTTCTTTTTCAATTTATTGTTCTGTTTCTTTGCAGCAGTGCCTCTCATTGAATAGCTTAATTATTAAGAATACATGTGGTTTGGGCGCCTGGGTGGCCCAGTCGGTTAAGCATACAACCCTTGGTTTCAGCTCAGGTCAGGATCTCAGGTCTTGAGATGGAGCCCCACTGGCCTCTGAGCTCAGTGTGGAGACTGCTTAAAACTCTATCTCTCAGGCGCCTGGGTGGCTCAGCTGGTTAAGCGACTGCCTTCAGCTCTGGTCATGATCCCGGGGTCCCAGGAATCGTGTGCTTCTCCCTCTGACCCTCCCCCATCTCGTGCTGTCTCTCACTCTCTCTCAATTAAATAAAATCTTTAAAAACAAAACAAAACAAAACCTCCCTCTCTTTCTCTACCCCAGCCCCCAGGCTCATGCACGTTGCTTTTCCTTCTATAAAATAAATGAATACATCATAAAAAAGAAGAGTATATATGGGTCTTTCTATATAACTCTTTGCTATAGATGATCCTCAAGTAATATAATTTTATTAAAAATATATTCAAGAAATTGGTGTGCCTTTCTTAGTCCTACACTAAAACGGTAGCTGGAAATCATTTTTATATCTAATTTTGCACATCCATATTTTATTCCTTGATTAATATTTCAATTCAAGTAAAATATCCTAGAAGAATGGACTTCATATGAGGCAATATATATCAGTGGAAATGAATTTGAAATGCTTTATTTAATGAAATAAAATTTATATGTCTGTTTATCTGGTAGAAAACATACTTTCAAGACTAGATCTTTTTAAAAAATTTTATTATTATTATT
>NW_025411984.1:0-3767 GCF_002201575.2 Neomonachus schauinslandi | reverse complement strand
GTATCTTTGGGGTAAATACCCAGTAGTGCAATTGCTGGATCATAGGGTAGCTCTATTTTCAACTTTTTGAGGAACCTCCATACTGTTTGCCAGAGTGGCTGCACCAGCTTGCATTCCCACCAACAGTGTACGAGGGTTCCCCTTTCTCTGCATCCCCGCCAACATCTGTCATTTCCTGACATGTTAATTTTAGCCATTCTGACTGGTGTGAGGTGGTATCTCATTGAGGTTTTGATTTGGATTTCCCTGATGCCGTGTGATATTGAGCACTTTTTCATGTGTCTGTTGGCCATTTGGATGTCTTCTTTGGAAAAATGTCTGTTCATGTCTTCTGCCCATTTCTTGATTGGATTCTTTGTTCTTTGCGTGTTGAGATTGATGAGTTCTTTATAGATTTTGGATACTAGCCCTTTATCTGAGACGTCATTTGCAAATATCTTCTCCCATTCTGTCGGTTGTCTTTTGGTTTTGTTGACTGTTTCCTTTGCTTTGCAAAAGCTTTTTATCTTGATGAAGTCCCAATAGTTCATTTTTGCCCTTGCTTCCCTTGCTTTTGGTGATGTTTCTAGGAAGAAGTTGCTTCGGCTGAGGTCAAAGAGGTTGCTGCCTGTGTTCTCCTTTAGGATTTTGAGGGACTGCTGTCTCACATTGAGGTCTTTCAACCATTTGGAGTCTATTTTTGTGTGTGGTGTAAGGAAATGGTCCAGTTTCATTCTTCTGCATGTGGCTATCCAATTTTCCCAACACCATTTGTTGAAGAGACTGTCTTTTTTCCATTGGACATTCTTTCCTGCTTTGTCAAACATTAGTTGACCATAGAGTTGAGGGTCCATTTCTGGGCTCTCTATTCTGTCCCATTGATCTATGTGTCTGTTTTTGTGCCAGTACCATGCTGTCTTGATGATGACAGCTTTGTAATAGAGCTGGAAGTCCGGAATTGTGATGCCGCCGGCTTTGCTTTTCTTTTTCAACATTCCTCTGGCTATGCGGGGTGTTTTCTGGTTCCATACAAAGTTTAGGATTATTTGTTCCATTTCTTTGAAAAAAGTGGGTGGTATTTTGATGGGGATTGCATTGAATGTGTAGATTGCTCTAGGTAGCATTGACATCTTCACAATATTTGTTCTTCCAATCCATGAGCATGGAACGTTTTTCCATTTCTTTGTGTCTTCCTCAATTGCTTTCATGAGTATTTTATAGTTTTCTGAGTACAGATCCTTTGTCTCTTTGGTTAGATTTATTCCTAGGTATCTTATGGTTTGGGGTGCAATTGTAAATGGGATCAACTCCTTAATTGCTCTTTCTTCTGTCTTGTTGTTGGTGTATAGGAATGCCACTGATTTCTGTGCATTGATTTTATATCCTGCCACTTTACTGAATTCCTGTATGAGTTCTAGCAGTTTTGGGGTGGAGTCTTTTGGGTTTTCCACATAAAGTATCATATCATCTGCAAAGAGTGAGAGTTTGACTTCTTCTTTGCCAGTTTGGATGCCTTTGATTTCTTTTTGTTGTCTGATTGCTGTGGTTAGGACTTCCAATACTATGTTGAATAGCAGTGGTGATAGTGTACGTCCCTGCCGCGTTCCTGACCTTAGGGGTAAAGCTCTCAGTTTTTCCCCATTAAGAATGATATTCACTATAGGTTTTTCATGGATGGCTTTTATGATATTGAGGTATGTACCCTCTATGCCTATACTCTGAAGAGTTTTGATCAAGAAAGGATGCTGTACTTTGTCAAAAGCTTTTTCTGCATCTATTGAGAGGATCATATGATTCTTGTTCTTTCTTTTGTTAATGTATTGTATCACATTGATTGATTTGCGGGTGTTGAACCAACCTTGCAGCCCAGGGATAAATCCCACTTGGTCGTGGTGAATAATCCTTTTAATGTACTGTTGGATCCTATTGGCTAGTATTTTGGTGAGAATTTTTGCATCCATGTTCATCAGGGATATTGGTCTGTAATTCTCCTTTTTGATGGGGTCTTTGTCTGCTTTTGGGATCAAGGTAATGGTGGCCTCATAAAATGAGTTTGGAAGTTTTCCTTCCATTTCTATTTTTTGGAACAGTTTCAGAAGAATAGGTATTAATTCTTCTTGAAATGTTTGGTAGAATTCCCCTGGGAAGCCATCTGGCCCTGGGCTTTTGTTTTTTGGGAGATTTTTGATGACTGCTTCAATTTCCTTAGTGGTTATAGGTCTGTTCAGGTTTTCTATTTCTTCCTGGTTCAGTTTTGGTAGTTGATCCATCTCTAGGAATGCATCCATTTCTTCCAGGTTATCTAATTTGCTGGCATAGAGTTGCGCATAATATGTTCTTATCATTGTTTGTATTTCTTTGATGTTGGTTGTGATCTCTCCTCTTTCATTGGGTCATTTCTCTTCTCTTTTTGATAAGTCTGGCCAGGGGTTTATCAATCTTGTTAATTCTTTCAAAGAACCAGCTCCTAGTTTCGTTGATCTGTTCTACTGTTCTTTTAGTTTCTATTTCATTGATTTCTGCTCTGATCTTTATAATTTCTCTTCTCCTGCTGGGTTTAGGCTTTATTTGCTGTTCTTTCTCCAGCTCCTTTAGGTGGAGGGTTAGGTTGTGTACTTGAGACCTTTCTTGTTTCTTCAGAAAGGCTTGTATTGCTATATACTTTCCTCTTAGGACTGCCTTTGCTGCATCCCAAAGATTTTGAATAGTTGTGTTTTCATTTTCATTGGTTTCCATGTATTTTTTTAATTCTTCTTTAATTTCCTGGTTGACCCATTCATTCTTCAGTAGGATGCTCTTTAGCCGCTATGTATTTGAGTTCTTTCCAACTTTCCTCTTGTGATTGAGTTCTAGTTTCAAAGCATTATGGTCTGAAAATGATCCCAATCTACTGCTACCGGGTGAGACCTGATTTATGACCTAGGATGTCATTGATTCTGAAGAATGTTCCATGGGCACTAGAGAAGAATGTGTATTCCATTGCTTTGGGATGGAATGTTCTGAATATGTCTGTGAAGTCCATTTGGTCCAGTGTGTCATTTAAAGTCTTTATTTCCTTGTTGATCTTTTGCTTAGACGATCTGTCCATTTCAGTGAGGGGGGTGTTAAAGTCCCCCACTATTACTGTATTGTTGTCGATGTGTTTCTTTGCTTTTGTTATTAATTGCCTTATACAATTGGCTGCTCCCATGTTAGGGGCATAGATATTCACAATTGTTAGATCTTCTTGTTGGGTAGACCCTTTTAGTAGGATATAGTGTCCTTCCTCATCTCTTATTACAGTCTTTGGTTTAAAATCTAATTTGTCTGATATAAGGATTGCCACCCCAGCTTTCTTTTGGTGTCCATTAGCATGGTAAATGGTTTTCCACCCCCTCACTTTCAATCTGGGGGTGTCTTTGGGTCTAAAATGAGTCTCTTGCAGACAGCATATCGATGGGTCTTGTTTTTTAATCCAGTCTGATAGCCTGTGTCTTTTGATTGGGGCATTGAGCCCATTTACATTCAGGGTAACTATTGAAAGATAGGAATTTAGTGCCATTGTATTGCCTGTAAGGTGACTGTTACTGTATATTGTCTGTGTTCCTTTCTAGTCTATGGCGCTTTTAGGGTCTCTCTTTGCTTTGAGGACCCCTTTCAAGATTTTCTGTAGGGCTGGTTTTGTGTTTGCAAATTCCTTTAGTTTTTGTTTGTCCTGGAAGCTTTTTATCTCTCCTTCAGTTTTCAATGACAGCCTAGCTAGATATAGTATTCTTGGCTGCATATTTTTCTCATTTAGTGCTCTGAAT
>NW_025411983.1:0-3767 GCF_002201575.2 Neomonachus schauinslandi | reverse complement strand
ACTCATCGATTGTGCTTTGTATGAAATGACAAGATGGAAAAAGTCACTCCCCAAAAAAGAACAAGAAGCAGTACCGACTGCCAGGGACCTAATCAGTATGGATATTAGTAAGATGTTGGATCTAGATTTCAGAATGACAATTTTAAAGATACTACCTGGGCTTGAAAAAAGCATGGGAGATATTAGACAAACGCTTTCTGGAGAAATAAAGGAACTAAAATCTAACCAAGTTGAAATCAAAAAGGCTGTTAATGAGGTGTAATAAAAAATGGAGGCTCTAACAGCTAGGATGAATGAGGCAGAAGAGAGAATTAGTGATATAGAAGAACAAATGATGGAAAATAAAGCTGAGAAAAGGAGAGATAAACAACTACTGGATCACGAGGGCAGAATTTGAGAGATAAGCGATGCCATAAGATGAAACAACATTAGAATAATTGGGATCCCGTAAGAAGAAGAAAGAGAGAGAGAGGGGCAGAAGGTATATTGGAGCAAATTATAGCAGAGAACTTCCCTAATTTGTGGAAGGAAACAAGCATCAAAATCCAGGAGGCATGGAGAACCCCCATCAAAATAAAAAAAAATAGGTACACACCCCGACATTTACAGTAACCTTATGAGTCTCAGAGACAAAGAGAAAATCCTGAAAGCAGCTCAGGAGAAGAGATCTGTAACCTACAATGTAGAAACATTTGATTGGCAACAGACCTATTCACAGAGACCTAGCAGGCCAGAAAGGACGGCAATGATATATTCAGAGCATTAAAGGAGAAAAATATGCAGCCAAGAATACTATATCCAGCTAGGCTGTCATTGAAAATAGAAGGAGAGATAAAAAGCTTCCAGGACAAAGAAAAACTAAAAGAATTTGCAAACACAAAACCACCCCTACAAGAAATATTGAAAGGGGTCCTCTCAGCGAAGAGAGAGCCTAAAAATGACATAGACCAGAAAGGAACACAGAAAATATAGAGTAACAGTCACCTTACAGGCAATACAATGGCACTAAATTCCTATCTTTCAGTAGTTACTCTGAATGTAAATGGGCTAAATGCCCCAATCAAAAGACACAGGCTATCAGATTGGATTGAAAAAAAAAAAAAAAAAGACCCATTGATATGCTGTCTGCAAGAGACTCATTTTATACCCAAAGACATCCCCAGATTGAAAGTGAGGGGGTGAAAATCATTTACCATGCTAATGGACACCAAAAGAAAGCTGAGGTGACAATCCTTATATCAGACAAATCAGATTTTAAACCAAAGACTATAAGAAGAGATGAGGAAGGACACTCTATTATAGTTGAAGTGTCTTTCCAACAAGAAGATCTAACTATTGTAAATATCTATGCCCCTTACAGGGGAGCAGCCAATTATATAAGCCAATTAATAAAAAAAGCAAAGAAACACATCAACAACAATACTATAATAATGGGGGACTTTCACGCACCCCTCACTGAAATGGACGGATCATTTAAACAAAAGATCAACAAGGAAATAAGGACTTTAAAAGACACACTGAACAAAAGGACTTCACAGATGTATTCCGAACATTCCATCCCAAAGCAACAGAATACACATTCTTCTCTAGTGCCCATGGAATATTCTAATTAATAGATCACATCCTAGGTCAAAAATCATATCTCAACCTGTACCAAAAGGTTGGGATCATTCCCTGCATATTTTCATAGCACAGTGCTTGCTTTGAAACTAGACCTCAATCACAAGAGGAAAGTCGGAAAGAACTCAAATACATGGAGGCTAAAGAGCATCCTACTAAAGAATGAACGGGTCAACCAGGAAATTAAAGAAGAATTAAAACGATTTATGGAAACACATGAAAATGAAAACACAACTATTCAAAATCTTTGGGATGCAGCAAAGGCAGTCCTAAGAGGAAAGTGTATAGCAATACAAGCCATTCTCAAGAAACATGAAAGGTCTCAAGTACACAACCTAACCCTCCACCTAAAGGAGCTGGAGAAAGAACAGCAAATAAAGCCTAAACCCAGCAGGAGAAGAGAAATCATAAAGATCAGAGCAGAAATCAATGAAGTAGAAACCAAAAGAACAATAGAACAGATCAACGAAACTAGGAGCTGGTTCTTTGAAAGAATTGACAAGATTGATAAACCCCTGGCCAGACTTATCAAAAAGAAAAGAGAAATGAACCAAATCAACAAAATCATGAACGATAGAGGAGAGATCACAATCAACACCAAAGAAATACAAACTATTCTAAGAACATATTATGAGCAACTCTATGCCAGCAAACTAGATAATCTGGAAGAAATGGATGCATTCCTAGAGATGTATCAACTACCAAAACTGAAGCAGGAAAAAAGAAAACCTTAACAGTCCTATAAGCACTAAGGATATTGAAGCAGTCATCAAAAATCTCCCAACAAACAAAATCTCAGGGCCAGATGGCTTCCCAAGGGAATTCTACCAAACATTTAAAGAAGAATTAATACCTATTCTTCTGAAATGGTTCAAAAATAGAAATGGAAGGAAAACTTCCAAACTCATTTTATGAGGCCAGCATTACCTTGATCCCCAAACCAGACGAAGAACCCATCAAAAGGGAGACTTACAGACCAATATCCTTGAGGAACATGGATGTAATGGAGAATTATAGACCAATATCCTTGCAAAGATTCTCTCCAAAATACTATCCAATAGGATCTAACAGTACATTAAAAGTATTATTCACCACAACCAATTGGTATTTATCCGTGGGCTGCAAGGTTGGTTTGACATCCACCAATCAATCAATGTAATACAAAACATTAATAAAAGAAAGAACAACCATATCATCCTCTCAATAGATGCAGAAAAAGCTTTTGACAAAGTACAGCATCTTTGCTTGATCAAAACTCCTCAGAGTATAGGGATCGAGGGTACATACGTCAATATCATAAAAGCCATCTATGAAAAACCCACAGTGAATATCATTCTCAATGGGGAAAAACTGAGAGCTCTCCCCCTAAGGTCAGGAACACGGGAGGGATGTCCACTCTCACCACTGCTATTCAACATAGTATTAGAAATCCTAGCCTCAGCAATCAGACAACAAAAAGAAATAAAAGGCATCCAAAATGGCAAAGAAGTCAAACTTTCACTTTTTGCAGATGATATGATACTTTATATGGAAAACCCCAAAGACTCCACCCCAAAAGTGCTAGAACTGATACAGGAATTCTGTAAAGTGGCAGGATATAAAATCAATGTCCAGAAATCAGTGGCATTCCTATACACCAAGAACAAGACAGAAGAAAGAGAAATTAAGGAGTTGATCCCGTGTACAATTGCACCCAAAACCATACAATACCTAGGAATCAATCTAACCAAAGAGGTAAAGAATCCGTACTCAGAAAACTATAAAATACTCATGAAAGAAATTGAGGAAGACACAAAGAAATGGAAAAACGTTCCATGCTCATGGATTGGAAGAACAAATATTGTGAAGATGTCAATGTTACCTAGAGCAATCTACACATTCAATGCAATCCCCATCAAAATACCATCCACTTTTTTCAAAGAAATGAAAGAAATAATCCTAAAATTTGTATGGAACCAGAAAAGACCCCGCATAGGCAGAGGAATGTTGAAAAAGAAGAGCAAAGCTGGCGGCATCACAATTCCGGACTTCCAGCTCTCAAAGCTGTCATCATCAAGACAGTATGGTACTGGCACAAAAACAGACACATATCAATGGAACGGAATAGAGAGCCCAGAAGTGGACCCCCAATTCTATGGTCAACTTAC
>NW_025411982.1:0-3768 GCF_002201575.2 Neomonachus schauinslandi | reverse complement strand
AGTCAGAGAAAGGCAAATACCATATGGTGTCACTCACATGTGAAATTTAAAAACAAAACAGATAAACAGAGGGGTATTAAACTACAACACAAACATCAACAACAACATCAACAACAGCAAAAGGGAAGCAAACCATAAGGAACTGCTAAATATAGTAAACAAACTGAGGGTTGATGGAGAGATTTAGAGGGGGATGTGCTAAACTCATTATTGGAATATATGTGTTGTGATGAGCTTTGGGTGTTACATGTAAGTGATGAAGCATTAAATTCTACAACTGAAATCAATTTCACCCTATATGTTACCTAACTAGAATTTAATGAAAATTTGGAATTAAAAAAAAAACAAAACTTTGCACATAATGAAGATGTATAGACTTATTCTAATATCATTGGCACACACATTATTTCATACTTATATGGAGTATACACCAAAATAGATCATATTCTGAGCTGCAAAATACACCTTTACAAAGGTAATAGAAGTCATATAGTGTCTGTTGGCCGAACATAGTGGAATGAAACTAGAAATCAATGTCAGAAAGCTAAATTAAAAATTCCATCATATGTGGCGATTAACCACATGTCTAAATAACATGGGAAAACACATAAATCTCAAGACACATTGTATTTTTCTAAAGTTTACTTATTTATAATCTCTATAACCAACATAGGGATTGATCTCAGGACCCCAAGGTCAAGAGCCACATCCTCTTCTGACTGAGCCAGCCAGTTGCCCCTAAACTGTTGAAATACATAAAAATAAAACAAAACTTAGTGAATGTTATGGGATGCAGAGGCACAGTGCTTACTTGGAAATGTGTTGTGTTGAATGCATGTATTAAGGAAGAAAAGTCTAATATCAATAATTTACATTCGCATCTCAGGAAATATAAATGCTAGTTCAAATTAAATACATTGTAATGAAAAAGAAGAAAAGAAGATAGGAATAATAAAAATTAGAGGAGTAATCGTGAAGTCAATAGAGAAAATCAATAAAATGCAAAAAAATAACATATTCTTTGAAATTAGGTGATTGGGATTAAGGAGTGCCCTTATTGGGATGAGCACTAGGTGATTTATGGAAGTGTTGAATCAGTATATTGTACACCTGAAAGTAATATTACACTCTGTGTTAACTGAGTAGAATTTAAATAAATACTTACAAAAATGATTAATGAAATTAATAAAACTCTAATCAGGCTAATTAAGTAAAATGTGAGAGAGAAGACACAAGTTATTAATAGCAGAAATAAAAGAGGGGACATGATTACTGCTCCCATTGAAATTAAAAGGATAGTAAAAGAATATTCTAAATAACTCTATGGTGAGAAATTTAATAATTTAGTGGAAATGGGCAAATTCTTTGAAAGACACAATTTGCCAAAACTCATTAAGAAGGGATAGACGAAATGAATAGGTCTATGTCTATTGAATAAATTGAATAAATAATTAATAACCTCCCAAAACAGAAACGCAGGCCCAGGTGGGTTCCCTGGCAAATTTTATTAAACTTTGAAGGAACAGATTAAATTAATTATCTACAATTCCTTTCAGAGTATAAAAGCAACTGAAACATTTCTGATTCCTTCTGTGATATCACCATTACCTCATTATAATTCCAACAATGACAGAAAAAAAACTACACATCAGTGTCTCTTATGAACAGAGATGCAAGGAGCCTCAAAAAGTTATTACACATTGAATGCAACAATGTATAAAAAGAATTATACACCACAATGATGTGGATCTATTCCTGGTATGAAAGATCGATTTAACATTCCAAAATCATTTAATGCAATTCATTACATCAACAGACTAAATTATAAAATAATCACCAGTCCATATTAATACATGAAATCCATTGTACAGTATCTGATACCCACTCAAAAATTAAAACTCTCGGGGCGCCTCCACATCAGGCACCCTGCTCCATGGGAAGCCTGCTTCTCCCTCTCCCACTCCCCCTGCTTATGTTCCCTCTCTTGCTGTGTCTCTCCCTGTCAAATAAATAATTAAAATTAAATTAAATAAAATTTAAAAACCTCTCAGTAAACTGGGGCAATAGAGGTAACAGTTCAAATTGAAAAAAAAAAAATACCTACAAGAAACTTCCTGCCAAATTTATACTTAATGGTAGGAAACTAGAAGCCTTCCCACTAAGATCAGGAACAAGGCAGATATGTTCCCTCTCACTGCTCCTTTTCAGCATTGTGCAGAAAGTAGTAAGAAATACAATTAGACAAGGAACAGAAAAGAAACGTATATAAATGGAGAAGGAAAAGTTAAAAATGCTGTTGTTCATACTTGAGCTATTCATTGGATAGAAAACCCAAAAGAGTTGACAAAAGCACTCGTGAAAATAATAGGTAATTTACCAAATTTGCAAGACAAAATTTTAATATACCAACTGCAACCCTGCCGTATGCCATCAATGAACAAGTGTAATATGGTATGGAAAACACAATATCATTTACATTAGCACTAAGGGGGAAAAAAAGAAAAAAAGGAAGAAAGAAAATTGTTGCGTACAAATGTAATACAATATGTACCAGATCTCTATGGAAAATGGTACAGAATTCTGATGAATGCAATTAGAACCGAATAAACGATGAGATGTTCCATTTTCAAGGATAGGAGAACTTAATGTCGTGAAGATATTCGTTCTATTTGTTTAGATTTATAGATCTGATGAAATAGCAATGAAAATTCCATCAAGTTATTTTGCAGACATTGACAATGTGATTATATACTTATGTGGGAGAAAAAAGACCTAAAATAGCCAACACTATATTGAAAAGGAAGAATGTTGAAAGATGAGTGATATCCAAATTCAAGATTTTCTACAAAGCTGCATAAATCATGACTGGCTGTCTGGTGTGAGAATAAATGAAGACATCAATGGCAAAAAAAAAAAAAAGAACAATAAAAAGAATCAAATGTGTATAGTAAAATAAAAAATCTCAAAGAAACAAAGACAAGACAATGAACCAAATATTGTCTTTTCAGAATGACGCTGGGACAACTGGACATCCTGATGTAAATAAATTAATTAAATAAATCTCGAAAAACACTTTGGGATTGGGCTGGTTCAGGTGCTCCTTTGGGTGCATCCAGACTGGGTGACTCTAGCCTTTGAAGGCAACTTCAGAATCCAATACCTTGCCTTGGCGTGCTCTTGCCACTAGATATCTGTGTCCAGGGCCATACAGCCATGCATCTAGATGCAGAGGTCCTCTTCATCCCACGTCTGCACTGGGTTCTAAATGCTGTCTGGTAAGCCAGATTCTGGGGCTGAGAAGAAAGAAGAGGAACACCAGGAACTCACCATGACTCTAAACAGGTTGCGCCAAAGAGAGATAAACTTTCATTCAACGGCAAACTGGCTTCGCTAAGCTGCATAAAAGGCCAGAAATCATGAATCTGATGACTGGATGGAAACCCAGTGGGGAAGCACACTGTTCTATGATGGGGGAGGGAAGCGAGCAGTGCTTATGAAGGAGGTGCAGAATATGCTTTGCATCGTAGGACAGAAGACGGGTTCAGTCTAGTCTAGACGCAAGATTCTCTTTTTCCCTCATGATAAGGAAAGCTAGCAGAAACTTTATTTAAACCACTTCTTGAGCTTCAACCTTTTTTGATAATATACTGGAGAAACTGAAAAACAAGTCCAAGCTGATACATATATACATAGCTTTTAATAATGTAAATACAACAGCCACATGTTAATCCACTCTGTACTGCTTTAAGTGAATATACACTGTAAAAA
>NW_025411981.1:0-3770 GCF_002201575.2 Neomonachus schauinslandi | reverse complement strand
AGCCGCACAGTCAGCATGCTGGAGCCAGGAACACTCCCCCTGTGCTGAGCTCCTGGGCAAACCCTGCAGGTGCCCTCCCCTAGCTGTCCCCCTGCAGGTTCTGTCCCCACCTGCCATGAGTTGAGCACCTTTGGGCACAGCCCCTGTTTCTATGCCCTACAGACCAGGTAGAATCAGCAGGGCCGGCCACCTGCCCCACTTTACTTTGAGTGGGCTGTCGCTGGTCCCCAACAGAGCTGTCTCCACCCCCTATAGGGTCCTCCCTTGAAGGCTACTGGGCCTCTGGCTGACAAGGTCCATCAGTAAACCACTGGTATTCCTAGGAGGGGTCACCCTCGAACTCCCCAGATCAGGAATCAGGTTCAGCCCATGGGCAGGGAAGGGGAAAGATGACCCCTGGAAAAAGGGGGCTTGCTTAGGCCCCTGCCTTGAATCCAAGGGTGTGAGCTTCTGGGTCCAGGTCTACATCTCCCTGGCCCCAAAACATTGGAAGTCTTGTCCAACTGCCTCACATGGCTGGTCCCCCTTTGAGGGGACTACCTGCCCCTCACTGGGGGGACAGCAGCTCCCCCATTGTCAGCAAGTGTGGTGAGCCCCTCTGAGACTGATTTTTTTTAAGATTTTATTTATTTGACAGAAAAAGAGACAGCTAGAGAGGGAACGCAGGGAGGGGGAGGGGGAGAGGGAGAAGCAGGCTCCCCGCTGAGCAGGGAACCTGACATGGGACTTAATCCCAGGCCCCTGGGATCACGACCTGAGCCGAAGGCAGACGCTTAATGACTGAGCCACCCAGGCGCCCTGAGACTGACTTTTTTACACAGGCACTAAGACTACTTACCTGTGCCTGCCCCCATACCTCGCAGGTTAGTAAATCGCTCACACAGGGAAGGCGGGTACTACATTTAAATATGGGACGAGCACACACACCCAGCAGACATGAGTCAGGTCACCAGGGGGCAAGTAGAGGCCCAGCCAATGGGGGAACAAGCCAGACATGATGCAAGGGGAGAGAAGAGTGCTCCTGGCAGAGGGCACAGAGAATGTAAAGGATTGGAGTCAGGCCCAAGGCACATGTGGGACAATCACACAGCTTGGTGGCCCACAGAGGGGGGCTGCGGTGGGAGAGGTGAGGCTGGAGAGTACAGACAGGTGGGGAGCGGATCGCAGAGAGGCTCAAAGGTTATGTTCTGAAATGATCAATCTGGTTACCGGAGGAGAATGGTCTCTATACAGCAGAGGACAGGGAGACCCTAACCCTAACCCCTAACCCTTAACCCTAACCCCTAACCCTAACCCCAACCCTAACCCTAATCAAACATCATGCTCAATTTTGAGGACTAACAGCTCTACTCTGAAATCACAAACAAGTCCATCATGCTGCCTTTCACTCATTGTTCAGTATTGTACTGAAAGTTCTACCCAGAACAATAAGGCAAGATATAAGGCATCCACATGTGAAAGCAAACAGTAGAACTAGGTCTGTTCAGAGACCAGAGATGACATCATCTTATATAGAGAGCTTCCTAAAGATTCAACAACAACAACAACAAAAAAATGATTGCATCCAGTTACCTATTTCAGCAAAGTTACAGGACAATATATCAATACACAAAAATCTCTCTTATTCGTATATACTAGCAATGAATCATCCAAAAAGGACGTTAAGAAAACAATTCCATTTTAGGGAACATCAACATTGACCAAATACTTAGGAATAGATGTAATAAAGATGTGAGTCTTGTACACTGAAAGTTTCAAAACATTGCTGAAAGAAAGTAAGGGAAACCTAAATAACTCTGAGGACACCCCATGGTGATGAAAAGACATACTATTGATAAGATGGCAATAGTACACAATGCAATGTGGAAATTCAATGTGTTCCCAAGAAAATTCACAAAGGCCTTTGGGAACAAATGCACAAGCTAATCCTAACAGTCATATGGAATTTCAAGGGACCACAAGATAGCCAGAACAATCTTGAAAAAGAAAATCAAAGGTGAAAGGTCATACTTCCAAAGTTCAAATCTTAATACAAAGCAACAGTAAATAAAACGTCGTGATATTGTCGTAAAGGTATGCATACACCCTGAAACAAATAATACACTATATGTTAATTAAATGAATTTAAATTACAAAATTTTTTAAATAAATATTTTTTTTAAAAAAGGTATGCATACAGATCAGTGGGATTTAACTGAGAGCCCAGAATTAAACCCCTTCACCTATGGTCCACTGAATTTTGACAAGGGTCGACAACATTACATTGGGAGACAATTGGTTATCCATGTGCAGAGAAATGAAACTGGACCCTTACCTCATACCACATATAAACACTAGCTCAAAATAAGTAAACGCTTAAATGTAAGAGGTAAAATTATAAACTCTAGAAGAAATAAATAGGGATAAATCTTCATAACCTTGGATTTACCAGTGCTTTTAGACGTGACACCAAAGCATAAAAAAAGAAAAAAAATAGACAAAATAATATCCTCAAAATTGAAAATCTTTTCGGGGCACCTGGGTGGCTCAGTAAGTTAAGTGTCTGGCTCTTAATTTTGGCTCAGATCATGATCTCAGGGCCATGAGATCAAGCCCCATGTCAGGCTCCATGCTGAGTGTAGGGCCTGTTTGAGAGTCTCTCTCCCTCTCCCTCACACACTCTCTCTCCCTCGCTTTAAAAAAAAAAAAATGTAAAAAAAATCTTTGTACATCAGAAGTTACTATCCTGAAAGTGAAAAGACAGCCCCCAGAAGGAAGGAAATATTTGCACATTATGCATCTATTAAGAATCTGTTGTCCAGAATATGTAAAGAGCTTTTAAAACTCCTCAACAAAAAGACAACCCAATTTTTAAAATGGACAAAGGACTTGAATAGACCCTTCTCCAGAGAAGTCATGGGGAGTTGGGTGTTTAATGCATACAGTCTCCCTTGGGGAGAATGAAAAAGTTCTGGAGAATGATGTACAACTGTGGGAACTCAGCTAAGGCCAGAGAACTGTGTACCTAAAATGTTTTGGGTGCTAAATGTTATTTATGTTTAGTCACAGTGAAAAGGTGAATGAAGGACTGATCCATGTCACAACATAGATGGACACTGAAAACAGCCCAAGTGACAGAAGCCAGACAGAAAAGGCCACTCAGATTAGAGCCAACTGTGCTCCTTAAATCCATCAGGGTTGTGCAAATAAGGGAAAGACTTGGAGCAGTTCCAGAAAAAGAAAACTGGATCAGAATGAAGCAAGACATTTCAGACTGTGGCGCAGGTGGCGACAGTTGAAGTGGGTCTGTGGTCTGGGTTAAAATGTGGAAACCATAATGATTTCCTCATTTAGGGTTATGTGGTGGTTTTGCAGGAGAGTGTCCCTGTTTGGGGTAAAACACACTGAATCACCCCGTGTGAAGTGGTAAATGTGGTAAGGAGACGACAGCTGGGGGTCTGAGTGTGGAGATAAAGCGTATTTGTGCTGCCGTGACAGGTTTACTGCACTTTGAAATCACCTCAGAGTCAACTACTCTTCCAAACAACCATGTCAGCACCAGGTCACAGAAGCAGAGACGACATCAAACTCCAGGATGGAGGCCAAGCCCTCCCAGATCCAGTTCACCCACTGTAGAGAGGCCACTGGCCCTTGAAGGAGGCCACATGGTAGCAAGACACTCGTGGGAGGATTAGGTCGGTGGCCCCTGTGTCTTGGGCGCAGTAGAAGCCGTGGGATTTGGAATTCCAATTTTCCACAGTGCTCCACCAAAAACTGGTTAGAACGGTGAA
>NW_025411980.1:0-3774 GCF_002201575.2 Neomonachus schauinslandi | reverse complement strand
CATTTTTCCCTTCCTTCTCCTTAGGAGAAGAAATAACATGTCATCCATGTTATTCCTTATGTTCCACAAATAAGTGAAACCATATGATAATTGACTTTCTCTGCTTGACTTATTTCACTTAGCATAATCTCCTCCAGTCCCATCCATGTTGATGTAAAAGTTGGGTATTCATCTTTTCTGATGGCTGAGTAATATTCCATTGTATATATGGACCACATCTCCTTTATCCATTCATCTGTTGAAGGGCATCTCAGCTCTTTCCACAGTTTGGCTATTGTGGACATTGCTGCTATGAACACTGGGGTGCATATGGCCCTTCTTTTCACTACATCTGTGTCTTTGGGGTAAATACCCAGTAGTGCAATTGCTGGGTCATAAGGTAGATCTATTTTAAAATTTTTGAGAAACCTCCACACTGTTTTCCAAAGTGGCTGTACCAACAACTTGCATTCCCACCAACAGTGTAAGAGGGTTCCCCTTTCTCCACAACCTCTCCAACATTTGTTGTTTCTTTCCCTGTCCATTTTGGCCAGTCTAACTGGTGTAAGGTGGTATCTCAGTGTGGTTTTGATTTGGATTTCCCTGATGGCTAATGATGATGAACATTTTTTCATGTGTCTGTTAGCCATTTGTATGTCTTCTTCAGAGAAGTGTCTTTTCATATCTTCTGCGCACTTTTAGACTTGATTATTTGTTTTTTGGGTGTTGAGTTTGAGAAGTTCTTTATAGATCTTGGATACCAGCCCTTTAACTCTAGTGTCATTTGCAAATATCTTCTCCCATTCTGTGGGTTGCCTCTTTGTTTTGTTGACTGGTTCCTTTGCTGTGCAGAAGCTTTTTATTGTGATGAAGTCCCAAAAGTTCATTTTTGCTTTTGTTTCACTAGCTTTTGGAGATGTATCTTGAAAGAAGTTGCTGTGGGCGATGTCAAAGAGGTTACTGCCTATGTTCTCCTCTAGGATTTTGATGGATTCCTGTCTCACATTGAGGTCTTTCATCCACTTTGAGTTTATCTTTGTGAATGGTGTTAGAGAATGGTTGAGTTTCATTCTTCTGCATGTGGCTGTCCAATTTTCCCAGCACCATTTATTGAAGAGACTGTCTTTTTTCCCTTGCATGTTTTTTCCTGCTTTGTCAAAGATTATTTGACCATAGAGTGGAGGGTCCCTATCTGGGTTCTCTATTCTGTTCCATTGGTCTGTATGTCTGTTTTTGTGCCAGTACCATGCTGTCTTGGTGATCACAGCTTTGTAATAGAGCTTGAAATCGGGCAATATGATGCCCCCAGCTTTATTTTTCTTTTTCAACATCTCCTTGGCGATTTGGGGTCTTTTCTGATTCCATACAAATTTTAGGATTGTTTGTTCCAGCACTTTGAAAAATGTCATTGGAATTTTGATCGGGATGGCACTGAAGGTATAGATTGCTCTGGGTAGCATAGACATTTTAACAATGTTTATTCTTCCGATCCATGAGCATGGAATGTTTCTCCATCTTTTTGTGTCTTCTTCAATTTCTTTCATGAGTGTTCTGTAGTTCCTAGAGTATAGATCCTTTACCTCTTTGGTTAGGTTTATTCTGAGGTATCTTATGGTTTTTGGTGCTATTGTAAATGGAATCGTTTCTCTAATTTCTCTTTCAACAATTGCGTTGTCAGTGTATAAGAAAGCAACTGATTTCTGTGCATTGATTTTGTATCCTGCCACATTACTGAATTGCTGGATGAGTTCTAGTAATTTGGGGGTGGAGTCCTTTGGGTTTTCCACATAAAGTATCATGTCATCTGCGAAAAGAGAGAATTTGACTTCTTCTTTGCCAATTTGAATACCTTTTATTTCTTTTTGTTGTCTGATTGCTGTTGCTAGGACTTCTAGTACTATGTTGGACAATAGTGGCGAGAGTGGGCATCCTTGACGTGTTCCTGATCTTAAGGGAAAGGCTCTCAGCTTTTCCCCATTGAGGATGATATTTGCTGTGGGTTTTTCACAGATGGATTTAATGAGCTTGAGGAATGTTCCCTCTATCCCTATACTCTGGAGAGTTTTAATCAGGAAAGGATGTTGTATTTTGTCAAATGCTTTTTCTACATCAATTGAGAGGACCATGTGGTTCTTCTCCCTCCTCTTATTAATGTGTTCTATCACATTGATTGATTTGCGAATGTTGAACCACCCTTGCATCCCGGGGATAATCCCACTTGGTCGTGGTGGATGATCCTTTTAATGTATTGTTGGATCCTATTAGCTAGGATTTTGTTGAGGATTTTGGAATCCATATTCATCAGGGATATCAGTCTGAAATTCTCCTTTTTGATGGGGTCTTTGCCTGGTTTGGGGATTAAGGTAATGCTGGCCTCATAGAATGAGTTTGGAAGTTTTCCTTCTGTTTCTATTTTTTGAAACAGCTTCAGTAGAATAGGTATTATTTCTTCTTTGAATGTTTGGTAGAACTCCCCAGGGAATCCGTCAGGCCCTGGACTCTTGTTTTTTGGGAGGTTTTTGATCACTGCTTCAATCTCGTTACTGGTTATTGGCCTATTCAGGTTGTCAATTTCTTCCTGTTTCAGTCTTGGCAGCTTACAGGTTTCCAGGAAGGCCTCCATTTCATCCAGATTGCTCAGTTTATTGGCATATAGTTGTTGATAATAATTTTTTTTGTAGTTTTTAATTTTATTATGTTATGTTAGTCACCATACGTTGATAATAATTTCTAACAGTTGTTTCTATTTCCTTGGTGTTAGTCGTGATCTCTCCCCTTTCATTCATAATTTTATTAATTTGGGTCCTTTCTCTTTCTTTTGGATAAGTCTGGCCAGTGGTTTATCAATCTTACTAATTCTTTCAAAGAACCAACTTCCAGTTTCGTTGATCTGATCTACTGTGTTTCTGGTTTCTAATTCCTTGATTTCTGCTCTAATTTTAATTATTTCTCTTCTAATGCATGGCTTAGGCGTCGTTTGTTGCTTTTTCTCTAGTTCTTTAAGGTGTAGAGTTAGTTGGTGAATTCGGGATTTTTCTATTTTTTTGAGTGAGGCTTGGATGGCTATGTATTTCCCTCTTAGGACCGCCTTTGCAGTATCCCATAGGTTTTGGACCGATGTGTTTTCTTTCTCGTTGACTTCCATGAATTGTTTAAGTTCTTCTTTGATTTCCTGGTTGACCCAAACATTCTTGAGCACAGTGATCTTTAGCTTCCAAGTGTTTCAATTTCTGCCAAATTTTTTCTTGTGATTGAGTTCCAGTTTTAGAGCATTGTGGTCTGAGAATATGCAGGGAATAATCTCAATCTTTTGGTATCGGTTGAGACCTGATTTGTGACCCAGTATATGGTCTATTCTGGAGAAAGTTCCATGTGCGCTCGAGAAGAATGAGTATTCTGTTGTTTTAGGGTGGAATGTTCTGTAAATATCTATGAATCCATCTGGTCCAATGTATCATTCAAAGCTCTTGTTTCCTTGTTGATTTTCTGCTTAGATGATCTGTCCATTGCTGAGAGTGGAGTATTGAGGTCTCCTACAATTAACGTATTGTTATCAATATGACTCTTTATTTGGTTAACAGCTGGCTTATCTGGATGGCTGCTCCCACGTTGGGGGCATAGGTATTTACAATTGTTAGATCTTCTTGTTGGATAGACCCTTTCAGAATGATATAGTGTCCTTCTGTGTCTCTTATTACAGACTTTAGTTTAAAATCTAATTTGTCTGATATAAGAATTGCTACCCCAGCTTTCTTTTGAGGTCCGCTGGCATGGAAGATGGATCTCCATCCCTTC
>NW_025411979.1:0-3780 GCF_002201575.2 Neomonachus schauinslandi | reverse complement strand
AGCCTTTCTCAAGAAGCAAGAAAGGTCTCAAGTACACAACCTAACCCAACACCTCAAGGAGCTGGAGAAAGAACAGCAAATAAAGCCTAAACCCAGCAGGAGAAGAGAAATAATAAAGATCAGAGCAGAAATCAATGAAATAGAAACCAAAAGAACAGTAGAACAGATCAATGAAACGAGGAGCTGGTTCTTTGAAAGAATTAACAAGATTGATAAACCCCTGGCCAGACTTATCAAAAAGAGAAGAGAAATGACCCAAATCAACAAAATCATGAATGAAAGAGGAGAGATCACAACCAACACCAAAGAAATACAAACAATTCTAAGAACATATTATGAGCAACTCTATGCCAGCAAATTAGATAACCTGGAAGAAATGGATGCATTCCTAGAGATGTATCAACTACGAAAACTGAACCAGGATGAAATAGAAAACCTGAACAGACCTATAACCACTAAGGAAATTGAAGCAGTCATCAAAAATCTCCCAAAAACCAAAAGCCCAGGGCCTGATGGCTTTCCAGGGGAATTCTACCAAACATTTCAAGAAGAATTAATACCTATTCTTCTGAAACTGTTCCAAAAAATAGAAATGGAAGGAAAACTTCCAAACTCATTTTATGAGGCCAGCACTACCTTGATCCCAAAACCAGACAAAGACCCCATCAAAAAGGAGAATTACGGGGGCGGAGCAAGATGGCGGAGGAGTAGGAGACCTGGATTTCGTCTCCTCTCAGGAATTCAGCTGGATAGGGTTCAAACCATTCTGAACACCTACAAACTCAACAGGAGATCGAAGAAAAGAAGAGCAACAACTCTCTCATCAGAAAAGCGACCACTTTCTGGAAGGTAGGACATGCGGAGAAGTGAATCCGAGGCGATATTCAGGAGGATAGACGGCGGGGGAGGGGCCTCCGTTGGCCACTTCTGGCAAGTGATAGAACCACGGAGCACAAAATCGGAACTTTTAAAAGTTTGCTCCGCTGAGGGACGTCACTCTGGTGGCTAAGCGGGGGTGGAACCCTCGTGGGACAGTGTGGTCTCAGGACCCTCGGGGTCACAGAAAGACCGGGGGTGCCTGAGTGTGGCAGAGCTCCCAGGTGATGGAGCAGGGAAGCCGGCTGCAGAGGCGGAGCCCAGGCGCGGGCTCTCAGCTCGGGGTTGCCATAAAACGTGATCCGCGGCACAGTCGGGCCCCTGCTCCTCCAGCAGGGACCCAACAAGCGGCAGATCCGGGGAGACTCACCTTCCTCCCCCGGGAGGAGCCGCGCAGGAGTGCACTGGAGGGATCTGCTGGGTTTGGAGACTCCACCCGGGGTCGGGTGCCAGAGATAGAAACGCGCGGTCACAGGCCGGGTGAGCACGGAGTGCAGCTGGAGACCGGGGAGACGGGAGTGACTGACGGCTTTTCTCTGGGGGCACACTGAGAAGCGGGGCCCCGAGTTCTCGGCTCCTCCAGGGCGGAGATTGGGAGGCCGCCATTTTCACTCTCCGCCTCCAAAGCTGTAGGAAAGCTCGAGGGAACAAAAGCCCCGGAGAGCAAACCTGAGCAGATTACTTAGCTGGGAGGGGGCAAGGGTGGGGCAATTCCGCCTCTGGCAGAGACATTTGGAAACCACAGCAACAGGCCCCTCCCCAGAAGATCAGCGAGAACAGCCAGCCAAGGCCAAGTTTACCAGTCAAGGAGAACGGCAGAACTCCAGCGCTAGGGGACTACTGCACATAGAATTCATGGCTTTTTTACCATGATTCTTTAGTCTTTCAAAGTTAATTTTTTTTTAACTGTCTTTTTGTCTTTTTTTTCTTTTTGAATTTTTCTTTTTCCCTTTTTCAACCAACATCTTATCAATCCCTTTTTTTAAAAAAACATTTTTATTTTTCATTTTTAGAGTCATATTCTATCCCTTCATAGTAGTTACCCATATTTTTGGCTTATATATATAAGTTGTTCTCTCTTTAAAATTTTGAGATAGTTTCTTCTAACAGATTAAAATATACCCTAAATCTCTAGTATATGGTGTTTTCTATTTCCCTGCCTGATCACATCTTCTCCCTTTTTTTTTCTTTTTCTTTTTTCTTTTTTTAAATCCTCTTCTTTCTTTTTTCAAACAACTTCTTATCAATTCCTTTTATAAAATTTTTTATAATTTCCATCTTTACAGTCATATTCCATCCCTTCATCATATCAACCCTTATTTTTGTACATATATAAGTTTTCCTTTCTTTAAAATTTTGGGAGGCACTTTCTTCTAAAAGACCAAAATACACCCCAAATCTAGAGTGTGGCACTGATCTATGTACCAGCCTGATCATATTTGATCACATTCTGGTTTTTTTTTTGTTGTTGTTGTTGTTTTGTTTTGTTTGTTTTTGTTCTTATCTTTATCTTTTTCTTTTTTTTTTCTTTTTTATCTCTTTCCCTTTCTTTTCCCACTGCTTCAAGTCTTTTCTGATTTGTTTAGAGTATATTTTCTGGGGACGTTGTTACTCTGCTAGCATTTTGTTCTCTCATTAATCTATTCTCCTCTGCACAAAATGACAAGATGGAAAAAATCACCTCAACAAAAAGAACAAGAGGTAGTACCGACTGCCAGGGACCTACTCAATACAGACATTAGTACGATGTCAGATCTAGAGTTCAGAATCATCACTTTAAAGATACTAGCTGGGCTTGAAAAAAATATGGAAGTTATTAGAGAAACCCTTTCTGGAGAAGTAAAAGAACTAAAATCCAACCAAGTTGAAATCAAAAAGGCTATTAATGAGGTGCAATCAAAAATGGGGGCGCTAACTGCTAGGATAAATGAGGCAGAAGAGAGAATCAGTAATATAGAAGATGAAATGATGGAAAATAAAGAAGCTGAGAAAAAGATAAACAACTACTGGATCACGAGGGCAGAATTCGAGAGATAAGCGATACCATAAGACAAAACAACATTAGAATAATTGGGATCCCAGAAGAAGAAGAAAGAGAGAGAGGGGCAGAAGGTATAATGGAGCAAATTATAGCGAGAACTTCCCTAATTTGGGAAAGGAAACAGGCATGAAAATCCAGGAAGCACAGAGAACCCCTCTCAAAATCAATCAAAATAGGTCAGCACCCCGACATCTAATAGTAAAACTTACAAGTCTCATAGACAAAGAGAAAATCCTGAAAACAGCTTGGGAGAAGAGATATGTAACCTACAAGGGTAGAAACATTAGATTGGCAACAGACCTATCCACAGAGACCTGGCAGGCCAGAAAGGACTGGCAGGATATATTCAGAGCACTAAATGAGAAAAATATGCAGCCAAGAATACTCTATCCAGCTAGGCTGTCATTGAAAATTGAAGGAGAGATAGAGAGCTTCCAGGACAAACAAAAACTAAAGGAATTTGCAAACACAAAACCAGCCCTACAGGAAATCTTGAAAGGGGTCCTCTAAGCAAAGAGAGAGCCTAAAAGCAACATAGACCAGAAAGGAACACAGACAATATACAGTAACAGTCACCTTACAGGCAATACAATGGCACTAAATTCCTATCTTTCAATAGTTACCCTGAATGTAAATGGGCTAAATGCCCCAATCAAAAGACACAGGCTATCAGATTAGAATAAAAAACAAGACCCATCGATATGCTGTCTGCAAGAGACTCATTTTAGAACCAAAGACACCCCCAGATTGAAAGTGAGGGGGTAGAAAACCATTTACCATGCTAATGGACACCAAAAGAAAGCTGGGGTGGCAATCCTTATATCAGACAAATTAGATTTTAAACCAAAGACTGTAATAAGAGA
>NW_025411978.1:0-3783 GCF_002201575.2 Neomonachus schauinslandi | reverse complement strand
GATCCATTATGAAATTTCTGTTGTAGGAATACATTTTGCTCTCACTTCGCCAGTTTTCACTATTGAAAAATATATTTATTTTATATTTAGTACATTAAAATTTACATTTGTCCTGCTTTCATACATCCTTATAATATTTTTGTTCTGGATTTTGGACCTCAGCAATAAGAGTAAATGACTGAGGCACTGTAAGTAAAAGATATGTTAGACATTGATAAAATAAAGGAGATTTTCAACTTTTAATGTGCATGGGCCCTGCTCATTGGATCTCAAGGAAACCAAACTTTAACCATTACCAGAGTCAGAAAATTCAATTTCTGACCTTGGCACCAAGTGTACATCTGATTCATTTATAAATAACCTAAAATGGAGCATATTCCAAGCATATGGCTAAGTTAGAAACTCCCTGGTTCCCATGAGACTGAAGTCAGACACTCCTGCAGATAAACTAAGTCCTAAGTTTACAGTCCTAAGATAAGGTCTATAACTTTCTGAAATACCTTTCACCTAATGATTTGAACAGTCCATGTTTTATGTCCTTAGTAAAGCCTGTATTCCAGGCACTTGTCCTAACCTGGGCTGGGAAAACAAAAACAAAAATAGAACAAAAACTAAAAAAAAAAAACAAAAAACCCTTTGTTTTAGAGATTCTAAAAAGTGTGTTCATTTTGTGTCAACAACACCAAATCTGTGTGTGTGTGTGCAATTTTGAGGATGGATTATTTAAAGAGTGAATAATTTATTTGAAAAAAGCAATGTATATCTCAGTTTCATATAATTTTGATAAAATAAATTTCAAATAAAGTTAAATGATCATGAAAAATATATAAAAATCTTGTAGGAAATATTGTCATAATTTTTGCTAGAAGAGGATTTTCTGAGGGTATATGTGAGTTAAAAATAATTATGTACAAGGTAAGCAGATTGACCTGTGTACATTTAAATATGTAACGATCACTGGCTGGCTTAATCAGTAAAATATATGACTGTTGATCTCATGGTCATGAGTTCAAGACCCATAATGGACATACAACTTACTTAAAAATATATACAGTAATCATGAAGAGTGGAAGTGAACATCTCTCTCTGAAAATAAGTCACACTTATTAAAAAATAATTCACACATGATAGAATTAACCACATAAATCAACACAGACAATAGATTTATTCATAATAGTAATTAAGATAAAAAAGTCTCTTTTCCCACAGATTAAAATAAATATTTTCTATTGACTTATATAGATAAGAAATCAGCTTTGAGAAAATGGCTAGAGAAACATTTTCTGGGACGTGTACATCTCAGTTTCATATAATTTTGATAAAATAAAATTCAAATGAAAGCCCTAGGGCTGAAGGTTTCATCTTTGTGTTTCAATAAGGAACATAAATCTAATGGCTTGGGAGAAGTCTTATAATCTTTCTGCAACTGTTGAGTTGCAAGTTTTAGGATAATTAATTTTCCAAAAAAAAATTTTTGTCTTTTTTTAAAATTTTATTTTATTATGTTAGTCACCATACAATATATCATTAGTTTTTGTTGTGGTGATCCACAATTCACTGTTTTCGTATAACACCCAGTGCTCCATGCAGTACATGCCCTCCTTGATACCCACCACCGGGCTAACCCATCCCCTCACCCCCTTCTCCTCTAAAACCCTCGGTTTGTTTCTCAGAGTTCATAGTCTCTAATGGTTCATCTCTCCTTCTGATTTCACCCCCTTCATTTTCCCTTCCTTCTCCTAATGTCCGCCATGCTATTCCTTATGTTCCACAAATAAGTGAAACCATATGATAATTGACTTTCTCTGCTTGACTTATTTCACTTAGCATAATCTCCTCCAGTCCCATCCATGTTGATGTAAAAGTTGGGTATTCATCCTTTCTGATGGCTGAGTAATATTCCATTGTGTATATGGACCACATCTTCTTTATCATCTGTTGAAGGGCATCTCGGCTCTTTCCACAGTTTGGCTATTGCGGACATTGCTGCTCTGAACACTGGGGTGCATATGGCCCTTCTTTTCACTGCATCTGTGTCTTTGGGGTAAATACCCAGGAGTGCAATTGCTGGGTCATAGGGTAGCTCTAGTTTTAAATATTTTGAGGCACCTCCACACTGTTTTCCAAAATGGCTGTACCAACTTGCATTCCCACCAACAGTGTGAGAGGGTTCCCCTTTCTTCAGAGTATAGGGAAAGAAGGAACATTCCTCAAGTTCATAAAATCCATCTATGAAAATCCCACAGCGAATATCATCCTCAATGGGGAAAAGCTGAGAGCCTTTCCCTTAAGATCAAGAACACGTCAAGGATGCCCACTCTCACCACTATTGCTCAATATAGTACTAGAAGTCCTAGCAACAGCAATCAGACAACAAAAAGAAATAAAAGGTATTCAAATTGGCAAAGAAGAAGTCAAACTCTCTTTTTTGCAGATGACATGATACTTTATGTGGAAAACCCAGAAGACTCCACCCACAAATTACTAGAAGTCATCCAGCAATTCAGTAATGTGGCAGGATACAAAAACAATTTTAAAAAAGAAGGACCTATAACCTACATATTTTGATTCTAAGGAAGTGGCACATTTAAAATGAATTTAAATGAAGAATATCAAATTTAAATGAAACAGTTTATGCTGATAAGTTGTTATAGATGTATATATATGCATTTATATTTATATATAAAGTATATATAAGATGAATCTCCAGATCGCACTTGAGATGCCCCAACTGACACAAAAATGAGGTGTCTGCCAAATTTTGCCTGACAAGCTTTATGAGGAAAATAACTTAGTATTGTTATTTTAAACCACTGCCATTTGCACTTCTTGCTATACAACAATATTAACTACAGCATATTTTCATTCCTGGAAGAGGCATGGACCCAAAACTAATACTAAAATTGTGTCATTTTTTTCATAGGATCAGTTTACAGTCAGAATTCAAAAACAAACCAATAAGCCAAAAGCAAAACAAAACAAAACTCAAACAGTTAGCAGAAAATTAAGGGCCTTGAGAACACAGTTGCTGAAACTAATATAATGCTAAATGTTCATTGAGCTTGAACTAAAAAAAAAGAATAAAAACATCACTCATCATCAGGGAAATGCCAATCAACACTACAATGAGATGTTACCTCACACCTGTCAGAATGGCTAAAATCAATAACACAAGAAGTATAAATTGTTGGCGAGGCTGTGGAGGAAAAAGAATCCCTAATGTAGTATTGGTGGGAATGGAAACTGGGGTCGTCACTCTGGAAAACAATATAGAGGTTCTTCAGAAAGTTAAAAACAGAACTACTCTATGATCCAGCAATTGCACCACTAGGTATTTACTCAAAGGATACAAAAATACTAATTTAAAGGGATACATGTACCCCTTTGTTTACGACATCATTATTTATAATTGCCAAGATATGGAAGCAACCCAAATGTCCATCGATTGATGAACAGATACAGAAGTGGTGTATAGATACAATAGAATATTATTCAGCTATAAATATGAATGTCAACAGATACAAAGTGATTGAAAGTCGCATATACATCCCAATGTTTATAGTAGCAATGTCCACCATAGCCAAAATAAGCAAAGAGTCCAGATGTCCATCAACACATGAATGGATAAATAAGAAATGGTATATACCATATATTGTTGTTGTTATATATATATATATATATATATATATTACCCATCCGTCAAAAAGAATGAAGTTTTTCCATTTGCAACAACTGTAGAGAACTAGAGGGTATTAGGCTAAGTGAAATAAACCAGTCAGAGAA
>NW_025411977.1:0-3785 GCF_002201575.2 Neomonachus schauinslandi | reverse complement strand
ATCCGAGGCGATATTCGGGAGGATAGACGGCGGGGGAGGGGCCTCCGGCGGCCGCTTCTGGCAAGTGATAGAGCCGCGGAGCACAAAATCGGAACTTTTAAAAAGTCTGCTCCGCTGAGGGACGTCACTCTGGTGGCTAAGCGGGGGGTGGAACCCTCCGGGACAGTGTGGTCTCAGGACCCACGGGTCACAGAAAGACTGGGGGTGCCTGAGTGCGGCAGAGCTCCCAGGTATCGGAGCAGGGAAGCCGGCTGCAGAGGCGGAGCCCAGGCGCGGGCTCTCAGCTCGGGGTTGCCATAAACCGTGATCCGCAGCACAGTCGGGCCGCTGCTCCTCCAGCAGGGACCCAACAAGCGGCAGATCCGGGGAGACTCACCTTCCTCCCCCGGGAGGAGCCGCGCGGGAGTGCACCGCAGGGATCTGCTGGGTTTGGAGACTCCACCCGGGGTCGGGTGCCAGAGATAGAAACGCGCGGTCACAGGCCGGGTGAGCACGGAGTGCGGCTGGAGACCGGGGAGACGGGAGTGACTGACGGCTTTTCTCTGGGGCCTCACTGAGAAGCGGGGCCCCGAGTTCTCGCTCCTCCGGGGCGGAGATTGGGAGGCCGCCATTTTCACTCTCCGCCTCCAAAGCTGTACGGAAAGCTCGCAGGGAACAAAAGCCCCGGAGAGCAAACCTGAGCAGATTACTTAGCTGGGAGGGGGCGAGGGCGGGGCAATTCTGCCTCCGGCAAAGACATTTGGAAACCACGGCAACAGGCCCCTCCCCAGAAGATCAGCGAGAACAGCCAGCCAAGACCAAGTTTACCCATCAATGAGAACGGCAGAACTCCAGCTCTAGGGGACTACTGCACATAGAATTCATGGCTTTTTTACCATGATTCTGTAGTCTTTCAAAGTTAATTTTTTTTTAACTGTCTTTTTTTCTTTTTTTATTCTTTTTGAATTTTTCTTTTTCCCTTTTTCAACCAACATCTTATCAATCCCTTTTTTTTTTTAAAAAAAAAAAACATTTTTATTTTTCATTTTTAGAGTCATATTCTATCCCTTCATAGTAGTTACCCATATTTTTGGCTTATATATATAAGTTGTTCTCTCTTTAAAATTTTGAGATAGTTTCTTCTAACAGATCAAAATATACCCTAAATCTCTAGTATATGGTGTTTTCTGTTCCCCTGCCTGATCACATCCTCTCCCTTTTTTTTTTCTTTTTTTAAATCCTCTTCTTTCTTTTTTTCAAACAACTTCTTATCAATTCCTTTTATAAAATTTTTTATAATTTCCATCTTTACAGTCATATTCCATCCCTTCATCATATCAACCCTTATTTTTGTACATATATAAGTTTTTCTTTCTTTAAAATTTTGGTAGGGACTTTCTTCTAAAAGACCAAAATACACCCCAAATCTAGTGTGTGGCACTGATCATATTTGATCACATTCTGGTTTTTTTGTTGCTGTTTTGTTTTGTTTGTTTCTGTTTTTATCTTTATCTTTTTCTTTTTTTTCTTTTTCTTTTTTCTCTCTTTCCCTTTCTTTTCCCACTGCTTCAGGTTTTTTCTGATTTGTTTAGAGTATATTTTCTGGGGACGTTGTTACTCTGCTAGCATTTTGTTCTCTCATTAATCTATTCTCCTCTGCACAAAATGACAAGACGGAAAAAATCACCTCAACAAAAAGAACAAGAGGTAGTACCGACTGCCAGGGACCTACTCAATACGGACATTAGTACAATGTCAGATCTAGAGTTCAGAATCATCACTTTAAAGATACTAGCTGGGCTTGAAAAAAATATGGAAGTTATTAGAGAAACCCTTTCTGGAGAAGTAAAAGAACTAAAATCCAACCAAGTAGAAATCAAAAAGGCTATTAATGAGGTGCAATCAAAAATGGGGGCGCTAACTGCTAGAATAAATGAGGCAGAAGAGAGAATCAGTAATATAGAAGATGAAATGATGGAAAATAAAGAAGCTGAGAAAAAGAGAGATAAACAACTACTGGATCACGAGGGCAGAATTCGAGAGAT
The DNA here is from genome assembly GCF_002201575.2 of Neomonachus schauinslandi. Classification (NCBI taxonomy): domain Eukaryota; kingdom Metazoa; phylum Chordata; class Mammalia; order Carnivora; family Phocidae; genus Neomonachus; species Neomonachus schauinslandi. Next base: position 1,761 of record NW_025411977.1, on the reverse strand, counting down.
AAGCGATACCATAAGACGAAACAACATTAGAATAATTGGGATCCCAGAAGAAGAAGAAAGAGAGAGAGGGGCAGAAGGTATAATGGAGCAAATTATAGCAGAGAACTTCCCTAATTTGGGGAAGGAAACAGGCATGAAAATCCAGGAAGCACAGAGAACCCCTCTCAAAATCAATAAAAATAGGTCAACACCCCGACATCTAATAGTAAAACTTACGAGTCTCATAGACAAAGAGAAAATCCTGAAAGCAGCTCGGGAGAAGAGATATGTAACCTACAAGGGTAGAAACATTAGATTGGCAACAGACCTATCCACAGAGACCTGGCAGGCCAGAAAGGACTGGCAGGATATATTCAGAGCACTAAACGAGAAAAATATGCAGCCAAGAATACTATATCCAGCTAGGCTGTCATTGAAAATTGAAGGAGAGATAAAAAGCTTCCAGGACAAACAAAAACTAAAGGAATTTGCAAACACAAAACCAGCCCTACAGGAAATCTTGAAAGGAGTCCTCTAAGCAAAGAGAGACCCCAAAAGCAACATAGACCAGAAAGGAACACAGACAATATACGGTAACAGTCACCTTACAGGCAATACAATGGCACTAAATTCCTATCTTTCAATAGTTACCCTGAATGTAAATGGGCTCAATGCCCCAATCAAAAGACACAGGCTATCAGACTGGATTAAAAAACAAGACCCATCGATATGCTGTCTGCAAGAGACTCATTTTCGACCCAAAGACAGCCCCAGATTGAAAGTGAGGGGGTGGAAAACCATTTACCATGCTAATGGACACCAAAAGAAAGCTGGGGTGGCAATCCTTATATCAGACAAATTAGATTTTAAACCAAAGACTGTAATAAGAGATGAGAAAGGACACTATATCATACTTAAAGGATCTATCCAACAAGAAGATCTAACAATTGTAAATATCTATGCCCCTAACATGGGAGCAGCCAATTATATAAGCCAATTAATAACAAAAGCAAAGAAACACATCGACAACAATACAATAATAGTGGGGGACTTTAACACCCCCCTCACTGAAATGGACAGATCGTCTAAGCAAAAGATCAACAAGGAAATAAAGACTTTAAATGACACACTGGACCAAATGGACTTTACAGACATATTCAGAACATTCCACCCCAAAGCAACGGAATACACATTCTTCTCTAGTGCCCATGGAACATTCTCCAGAATAGATCACATCCTAGGTCATAAATCAGGTCTCAACCGGTACCAAAAGATTGGAATCATTCCCTGCCTATTTTCAGACCACAATGCTTTGAAACTAGAGCTCAATCACAAGACAAAAGTCAGAAAGAACTCAAATACATGGAGGCTAAAGAGCATCCTACTAAAGAACGAATGGGTCAACCAGGAAATTAAAGAAGAATTAAAAAAATACATGGAAACCAATGAAAATGAAAACACAACTATTCAAAATCTTTGGGATGCAGCAAAGGCAGTCCTAAGAGGAAAGTATATAGCAATACAAGCCTTTCTCAAGAAGCAAGAAAGGTCTCAAGTACACAACCTAACCCTACACCTAAAGGAGCTGGAGAAAGAACAGCAAATAAAGCCTAAACCCAGCAGGAGAAGAGAAATAATCAAGATCAGAGCAGAAATCAATGAAATAGAAACTAAAAGAACAGTAGAACAGATCAATGAAACTAGGAGCTGGTTCTTTGAAAGAATTAACAAGATTGATAAACCCCTGGCCAGACTTATCAAAAAGAGAAGAGAAATGACCCA
>NW_025411976.1:2103-3785 GCF_002201575.2 Neomonachus schauinslandi | reverse complement strand
TCATTGAAAATTGAAGGAGAGATAAAAAGCTTCCAGGACAAACAAAAACTAAAGGAATTTGCAAACACAAAGCCAGCCCTACAGGAAATCTTGAAAGGGGTCCTCTAAGCAAAGAGAGAGCCTAAAAGCAACACAGACCAGAAAGGAACACAGACAATATACGGTAACAGTCACCTTACAGGCAATACAATGGCACTAAATTCCTATCTTTCAATAGTTACCCTGAATGTAAATGGGCTCAATGCCCCAATCAAAAGACACAGGCTATCAGACTGGATTAAAAAACAAGACCCATCGATATGCTGTCTGCAAGAGACTCATTTTCGACCCAAAGACAGCCCCAGATTGAAAGTGAGGGGGTGGAAAACCATTTACCATGCTAATGGATACCAAAAGAAAGCTGGGGTGGCAATCCTTATATCAGACAAATTAGATTTTAAACCAAAGACTGTAATAAGAGATGAGGAAGGACACTATATCATACTTAAAGGATCTATCCAACAAGAAGATCTAACAATTGTAAATATCTATGCCCCTAACATGGGAGCAGACAATTATATAAGCCAATTAATAACAAAAGCAAAGAAACACATCGACAACAATACAATAATAGTGGGGGACTTTAACACCCCCCTCACTGAAATGGACAGATCGTCTAAGCAAAAGATCAACAAGGAAATAAAGACTTTAAATGACACACTGGACCAAATGGACTTCACAGACATATTCAGAACATTCCACCCCAAAGCAACGGAATACACATTCTTCTCTAGTGCCCATGGAACATTCTCCAGAATAGATCACATCCTAGGTCATAAATCAGGTCTCAACCGGTACCAAAAGATTGGAATCATTCCCTGCCTATTTTCAGACCACAATGCTTTGAAACTAGAGCTCAATCACAAGACAAAAGTCAGAAAGAACTCAAATACATGGAGGCTAAAGAGCATCCTACTAAAGAACGAATGGGTCAACCAGGAAATTAAAGAAGAATTAAAAAAATACATGGAAACCAACGAAAATGAAAACACAACTATTCAAAATCTTTGGGATGCAGCAAAGGCAGTCGTAAGAGGAAAGTATATAGCAATACAAGGCTTTCTCAAGAAGCAAGAAAGGTCTCAAGTATACAACCTAACCCTACACCTAAAGGAGCTGGAGAAAGAACAGCAAATAAAGCCTAAACCCAGCAGGAGAAGAGAAATAATAAAGATCAGAGCAGAAATCAATGAAATAGAAACTAAAAGAACAGTAGAACAGATCGACGAAACTAGGAGCTTGTTCTTTGAAAGAATTAACAAGATCGATAAACCCCTGGCCAGACTGATCAAAAAGAGAAGAGAAATGACCCAAATCAACAAAATCATGAATGAAAGAGGAGAGATCACAACCAACACCAAAGAAATACAAACAATTATAAGAACATATTATGAGCAACTCTATGCCAGCAAATTAGATAACCTGGAAGAAATGGAGGCATTCCTAGTGATGTATCAACTACCAAAACTGAACCAGGAAGAAATAGAAAACCTGAACAGACCTATAACCACTAAGGAAATTGAAGCAGTCATCAAAAATCTCCCAACAAACAAAAGCCCAGGGCCAGATGGCTTCCCAGGGGAATTCTACCAAACATTTCAAGAAGAATTAATACCTATTCTTCTGAAACTGTTCCAAAAAAT
>NW_025411976.1:0-2093 GCF_002201575.2 Neomonachus schauinslandi | reverse complement strand
TATCATTCTCAATGGGGAAAAACTGAGAGCTTTCCCCCTAAGGTCAGGAACGTGGCAGGGATGTCCACTATCACCACTGCTATTCAACATAGTATTGGAAGTCCTAGCCACAGCAATCAGACAACAAAAAGAAATCAAAGGCATCCAAATTGGCAAGGAAGAAGTCAAACTCTCACTCTTTGCAGATGATATGATACTTTATGTGGAAAACCCCAAAGACTCCACCCCAAAACTGCTAGAACTCATACAGGAATTCAGTAAAGTGGCAGGATATAAAATCAATGCACAATAATCAGTGGCATTCCTATACACCAACAACAAGACAGAAGAAAGAGAAATTAAGGAGTCGATCCCATTTACAATTGCACCCAAAACCATAAGATACCTAGGAATAAATCTAACCAAAGAGACAAAGGATCTGTACTCAGAAAACTATAAAATACTCATGAAAGAAATTGAGGAAGACACAAAGAAATGGAAAAACGTTCCATGCTCATGGATTGGAAGAACAAATATTGTGAAGATGTCCATGCTACCTAGAGCAATCTACACATTCAATGCAATCCCCATCAAAATACCATCCACTTTTTTCAAAGAAATGGAACAAATAATCCTAAAATTTGTATGGAACCAGAAAAGACCCCGCATAGCCAGAGGAATGTTGAAAAAGAAAAGCAAAGCCGGCGGCATCACAATTCCGGACTTCCAGCTCTATTACAAAGCTGTCATCATCAAGACAGCATGGTACTGGCACAAAAACAGACACATAGATCAATGGAACAGAATAGAGAGCCCAGAAATGGACCCTCAACTCTATGGTCAACTCATCTTTGACAAAGCAGGAAAGAATGTCCAATGGAACAAAGACAGTCTCTTCAACAAATGGTGTTGGGAAAATTGGATAGCCACATGCAGAAGAATGAAACTGGACCATTTCCTTACACCACACTTTGCAAAAGCTTTTTATCTTGATGACGTCCCAATAGTTCATTTTTGCCCTTGCTTCCCTTGCCTTTGGCGATGTTTCTAGGAAGAAGTTGCTTCGGCTGAGGTCAAAGAGGTTGCTGCCTGTGTTCTCCTCTAGGATTTTGATGGACTCCTGTCTCACATTGAGGTCTTTCAACCATTTGGAGTCTATTTTTGTGTGTGGTGTAAGGAAATGGTCCAGTTTCATTCTTCTGCATGTGGCTATCCAATTTTCCCAACACCATTTGTTGAAGAGACTGTCTTTTTTCCATTGGACATTCTTTCCTGCTTTGTCAAAGATGAGTTGACCATAGAGTTGAGGGTCCATTTCTGGGCTCTCTATTCTGTTCCATTGATCTATGTGTCTGTTTTTGTGCCAGTACCATGCTGTCTTGATGATGACAGCTTTCTAATAGAGCTGGAAGTCCGGAATTGTGATGCCGCCGGCTTTGCTTTTCTTTTTCAACATTACTTTGGATATGCGGAGTCTTTTCTGGTTCCATACAAATTTTAGGATTATTTGTTCCATTTCTTTGAAAAAAGTGGATGGTATTTTGATGGGGATTGCATTGAATGTGTAGATTGCTCTAGGTAGCATGGACATCTTCACAATATTTGTTCTTCCAATCCATGAGCATGGAACGTTTTTCCATTTCTTTGTGTCTTCCTCAATTTCTTTCATGAGTATTTTATAGTTTTCTGAGTACAGATCCTTTGTCTCTTTGGTTAGATTTATTCCTAGGTATCTTATGGTTTTGGGTGCAATTGTAAATGGGATCGACTCCTTAATTTCTCTTTCTTCTGTCTTGTTGTTGGTGTATAGGAATGCCACTGATTATTGTGCATTGATTTTATATCCTGCCACTTTACTGAATTCCTGTATGAGTTCTAGCAGTTTTGGGGTGGAGTCTTTGGGGTTTTCCACATAAAGTATCATATCATGTGCAAAGAGTGAGAATTTGACTTCTTCTTTGCCAATTTGGATGCCTTTGATTTCTTTTTGTTGTCTGATTGCTGTGGCTAGGACTTCCAATACTATGTTGAATAGCAGTGGTGATAGTGGACATCCCTGCCACGTTCCTGACCTTAGGGGGAAAGCTCTCAGTTTTTCCCCATTGAGAATGATA
>NW_025411975.1:0-3786 GCF_002201575.2 Neomonachus schauinslandi | reverse complement strand
GGGGGGGGGGGAGGCAGCGGGGCATGGGGAGCAGATTTCTAGGGTGAAGCCAAGAGTACAAGTGGGGGACTCTGTTTCTGGTTCAAGAGATGCAGACTGTCCTACTCCAGAGGATAGCAGGCTAAGAACGGTGCTCGATGGGGCGAGGGCTGAGCAGGGTCATTGCCTGGAAAGTGCAGCCGATTTGCTGACCACCTGGGGTCCATGGCCATGGTCTCAGATCTTGCACTGACAGCAGACGGGGACACAGCAGCTGGACTGGGAGCCCCCACAGGAGCCGCAGCCCCCCTTGGAGCCCCCACAGGAGCCACGGCCCCCGCAGCCGGAACTGCGGCCCCGCAGCATCCGGAGCCACGGCCCCCACACCGGAGCCACAGCTTCCGGAACAGCCACAGCAGCCCATGATTCTGGTGGGTTGAGGGTGGAGCAGGTCAGAGGAGCAGGTGCAGAGGACAGGTGTTCAGGCGTGGAGCCTCCTGCGCTGGGAGCCCTTTATGTACCTGCCGTAGGGTCAAGTGAGATGCTGAGCACATGGTCCCTTCCTGGTCCCTGTTTGGGCCACTCCCCCAGGGAAATTTTATTTTCTTAACATTTAAACACGTCCACTGTTTTTCTGTGTTGTTTTGCACTTTTACTTCGGAGCACTGAGTCTTGCCCTGACTTGGTTCCAGGCCCACTTGTCATGGGGGAGATGGTCCAGGGCCCTGGAGACTCAGCCGGAGGCCTGCGTCTGTTCCTGTGGTCATAGTCCTGAGGGGACTCCAGGCCATCAGGGATTGTCCCAGGGGATCCATAGCGAGGGTGAGCTTGACCCTGGGGAGCAGGAGAACTTGATGCATGGAGAGAGCAGGACCATCTTTCTATAACTCAGCTGAGCTCAGCTGAGCTGGGCGTGTACCTGGCCCAGACCTGTTCCCCATCTTGGCTTTAGGGGTCGGGCTCCAGGCAGACATGCTTCTAAAGGGTTTGTAGATAGAGCTGCAAGGGCAGGAGGGCTCAGGGCTGGGAAGCCTGAGCATTCCCTCTTCCTCTTCTGCTCTGCACCCCCACCCCTGCCCAGGCCTTTGAAGGTCACGTTTGCACAGACAGGAATTTGCACTTAATTGCCCCGAAGCATCAGTTAGTGTGCTGACAGGATTCCGTCATTCAGGGGCACAGTGCGCAGTCCCCTGCGATCTCACCCCCCCACGCCCGCCCCCTCAGAAGGAATGGACTCTGGGCCCAGAAGAGCCTGTTTTGCTTCCTCCGCCGGAGACTTCTGGGAGGAGGGGCTTCCCACATCAACGCTGCCATAGATGCAGCTGGCCGGGAGGTGGCGGCCTTGCACCATCCATGAGGCCACCTTCAAGCTTGGCCGTGGCACTTTGTTGAGGGCTTGTGCTCAGGGGGCCTGGGGCAGCTGCCTTCCTGAGGAGACCACCTGACACCAGTGGGCGGTCACTCGGGGAGGGGGCACAGCACAGACCCGGCCTTTGACCTTGTTAACTGAGCTCATCCCCACAGCGCTTGGGTTGCAAGGCATCGTGCACCCCACTTTACAGGTGAGGTGCAGAGCCCAGGACCCTGCAGGAGCCCAATTTCAGGGGCAGATAGTCTGGTCTGCAGGCTGTGCTTGTAATGGCCCTGTGTCTGAGCGCCCTTGGGGGGAGACTGGCCACTGGGCCTCGATGTTGTGAGTATGAATGAAACCCACCCCACTGATGGTCCCGGGATTTTCTTGCCATCAGCCACCGGTCTGGTCTGGTTTCTCTCTGAGGCCATGAATAGTATGTAACCAGAGGGTTTCCCTCTTTGCCCTGCTAGCCAGGAAGCTCAAGCTGTTGTTGTGGGAAAAGCAGTGAGTCTCAAACCATTCAGCTTTGGCTTTCAATCCCGGCCTGCCCGCAGATGAGCTGGCAGATGCAGTCCAGCCAGCGCAGGGCTGGGCAAGGTCCAGGAGGATGAGGCGACCGCAGGGCAGGGTCGTGGGGCCCTCAGGGCGGTGGGCTGGGCAGGGGTGTGGGAGGGTGGGGACCAGGATGAACATGAATTTTATGGCACGTGTGAAAACGTTGGATGTGGCCCCGGCAGCTGGAGGCTGATGGTGTAGCTGGGTCTGCACAGGGCAGTTCTAGGGGCCAGCTGTAGGTCCGACAGGGGCTGTAGGGCCGGAGCCGCGGTGAGGACAGGGCTCGGTGGGGAGCCCTTTGCTGAGAATGGTCTCGGGCTGGCAGGGACATGGGCCGGGGTCCGGCTTGGCTGTTACCTGCGTAAGCTCGACCCTGTGCAAGCAAGTCGGGACAGGCCACCCAGGGCAGCAGCTTGCTGGGACCAGGGGGTCGACTCACTCAGGGAAACAGGAGTCTCAGCTGTGCCCGGAGGGACTGGAGGCGGTGGCCTGGCCACGGGGCGCCCACGGGCCTGGCCAGGGCACCCAACAACAGTGAGGACAGTTGTCAGCTACGGATGAGGCCCCGGCTGTTGGGGGCCAGCATTATAGCTGGGCCGGTCCTCCTGCACGACTGAGGCTCAGGCAGCGGGCGGCCTGCCCTGGGATTGTGGGCGGCGGCCAGACTCCTGGGCCGCTCACTGCAGGGACAGGTTGATGGTCCCTGTGTCGCCTGGGGCCTGGACGCCTGTTTGGATGTTCGTCTGCAGTATTTTATCACTTGCAGATGTTATCAAAATTTGTCATTTGCAGCAGTGTGGACGGACCTTGAGGGTGTCAGGCTGAGCGAAACAGGCCAGAGACTAATACCGAATGACAGCGTTCATATGTGGAATCTTAAATCAGAGATAAACTCATGGACACAGCGAGCCGACAGCTCTTTGCCAGAGGCAGGGGCCGGCGGGGGCGGGACGTGGTGAAGGTGATCAGAAGGTACCAACTTCCAGTTATGAGGGAAATAAAGCAAGAAAAATTCTTGTGTGCTTGTATTTAAAAGGTCAAATAATGCCGGAGGTTTAACAGAGAAAAAGCAGGCACTTACCTCACCCCGCCTCAGCCCCCAGGCCCCACACAGGATCTTTCTGTCTCTCTCTCTGTCCTTGTCTCTCTGGTTCTCTGTCTCTCTCTCTCTGTCTCTCTGTGTCTCTCTGGCTCTGTCTCTCTGTATCTATCTCTCTGTCTCTGTCTCTCTGTCTCTGTCTCTCTGCCTGTGTCTCTCTGTCTCTTTGGCTCTGTCTCTGTCAGTCTCTGGCTCTGTCTCTGTGTCTGTCTCTCTGTCTCAGTCTGTCTGTCTTTCTGTTTCTCTCTGTCTCTCTGGCTCTGTCTCTCTATCTGTCTCTCTGTGTCTTTATCTGTCTCTCTGTGTCTCTCTGTCTCTGTTCTGTCTGTCTCTGTCTCTGTCTGTCTCTCTCTGCCTCTGTCTCTGTCCCTCTCTGGTTCTGTGTCTCTCTGTCTCTGTATCTCTCTGTCTCTGTCTGTCTCTGTCTCTCTGTCTCTGTCTCTCTATGTCTCTCCCTCTCTCTGTCTCTGTGTGTCTCTATGTCTCTCTGTCTCTCTGGCTCTGTCTCTCTCTGTCTCTCTGTCTCTGTCTCTCTGTCTCTCTGTCTCTCTGGCTCTCTCTGGCTCTGTCTCTCTATGTCTGTGTCTCTCTGTCTCTCTGGCTCTGTCTCCGTCTGTCTCACTCTGTCTCTCTGTCTCTCTGTCTCTGTCTCTCTGTCTCTCTGTCTCTGTCTCTATGTCTCTCTGTCTCTCTCTGTCTGTCCTCTGTCTGGATCCCCCCCCTTGGCCAGCACCCTCCACTTGGCAAAGCAGTTTTGTCTCTTAGGATGATTCCAGTGGACGCCCACTTGCCGCCCCCC
>NW_025411974.1:0-3786 GCF_002201575.2 Neomonachus schauinslandi | reverse complement strand
CATTGTCTTTGTTGCAGATGATTTTTGTTAGATCTGCTACCATCACAGAAAAAAAATAAAAATAGAGATCAGGGTGAATTCTCAAAATATATTTGTTCAAATGGAAAACAAAAAACAATCCAATAACATTTAACTCATAGGTTTGCAAAAACATTGCTTAATTCTATTTTACCTTTAAATATGTATATAGACCAGAGGATGTCCATGAATCAGGAGATGTTTTGTGCTAAACTTAGCAACATTTTTTTCCTAAAAATAGTCTGAAGAAGATGAACATGGTTATGGAGGTAGGAGCCTCACCTTTCTGAAAGTCCACAGGCTGAACACTAGTGTAACCAATCAGGGTTCTTTGTGCCCAAGTTCATAAACAAGAAGTTAGATAATGGTGTGGCACTCACTTAATATTATTCCATAGAATCAAGATCCATTAATCTTGGAATATTAAAGACACATTGAATTCTAACCAATCTCTGTAGGTAATTCTATGAGATAAAATAAGGCAACCCCTTTGCTCAAGGAAAAGCAAACATACGTTTATATATTAAAATATATATTTATTATAAAATATATTTATGTACTTAATGATAATATTATTAAACATTTTTATATTTAATATAATATGAAATATAAAACATGTCAATTTTATATATGAATAATGATTATATATAAATATAGACTGTATATGCGAGAACAAGGAGCAAGATGAGGTAGGTTACACTTTTGAGGAAATATACACATGCTTATTCCAGCTTGATCTTAATGGGATGTAACTTCCTATTAAATAAGTACATATGTCTTATCTTCCTTTCTCCCAACTACAATATGCAGTTTTAAAAAAATGGTCACATGTCCTATCACTTTCCTATAAAATACCTTAAAACAATTTCATAAAACAAAACAAAACAGAAATCTAACAAATAAAATACCTCCTTTAAGGAGACAAGCATTAACAGTTTTAGACAAAAACATTGACACGTGAATCCAAACATCTGATTTTAAATTAAGGAGAAATCCCTTTGATGTTTAGCCCTTGCCTAAAACCAATCACTAAGGAAATATTTCTAGAATATTAAAGGGCAAATCTAGGTTTGAGAACTCCGGATCATGCAGTGTTTGGAAGATCTCCCTAAGGAAAAAAATAAAAACAAATACAAATACAAACTTCATATATGTCTTTGGAAAGAGTCTATGCAAGTGAGAGGCTTCAAATATTCAGTTTCTTTAGCTCCAAATCTGCCTGTGATTTCAGTTGAATAAGTTTTCATCATGTTTATCAATTCATTGTTTTTATTTTCACTTGCTGCTTTGTTAGAATACTATTTTAAGTGTATTATGTTAGAAGAAATGTAAATTATTTATGATGGTTATGTGAAAATTAAATTTCAAATGTTGCCCATGGTATAAACACGGAGATTTGTCCTTAGGAATCCATACATGGAGCCTGTGGTGGAAGTGACTTGTACAGATGGAGGGGATCTGGGGAAACCTGGTTTACTCTGTCCAGATAGGAGCACAGGAACTTAATATTTGCTTTATTTACTCAGAGGTTTACTCTAAACTTTCTATCGTGTCTCATCATAGCACCTAATACTGAGGGTGACTTTTAAGAATTAAATTATTTAATGCAGGTAAGTAACTTAACAGTGTTGCCTGACATACGACAAACAGTCAACAAGTATTAATTTTAATAATGGCCGTTGTTATTAGTATTTTTATTTGATTGTCATTCTATATAAACTGCACTACTCCAGTGTGGACATAAAACCTTTCAATATTTATCCACATCCAAGAGGAACCTAGTTTTATTAGACACTCAAATGAAAACAAACTTAAAAAAAAACCCAAACTATCCCAATAGAAAATAACTAAAAATTAACCTTGTAATAAAATCACTTATCTACCTATATGTGCACCCAACCCAACCACATGGTTGCTGAGTGGGCCTGAGCTCCTCCTAAATAGAGGGCAGCCTCCCTGTCCTCAGTTCACCACCCCACACAGGGGAAATGACTATTGTTCCACCACCAGGGAAATAATATGAGTCCCACACATGGGAGTTTGAACCCAAATGGTGAACTGAGAGGGATTTGAGATGTGTCTTTACCTCCTTTTCTACTCTTTGGTTCACATGAGAGAGGAAAGGAAACATAAAATATTGTCCTACAATATCTGATCCAATGTAAAAAGTTAGTTTAAGCAAACACATCACACACACACACACACAAGAATTGAATCTCCATGTCAGATAGTTAATATTTTGGCAGCTGTCAACTCAACATTGTATATATTCCATATTTATTTAGAGAAAAATGAATTACTACAATAGGGTAAATAAATATAGAGAAAGATGTTTATTAAGGTACAAACTTCATACTGTTATGGAGCAATTGCCTCTGTGTCATATTTCCCCATTTCTCATTAAACCAAAAAGAACAAAACACACCAAACAAGAAGCTTATTTCAGCAGTTCAATAGAACCTTGTTCCTTGGAAATAATTTGTTCATATGTTGACTCCTATAGATAGGCTCCTCTCTGACATGACCTCACTACCTACTTACATACTCAGCAAATTAGCTTTTTCATCTATATTAAATAGTCTTTATTGTACACATAGTGATGAATACAATGTTCTCTCCACTATCAAATGATTATAATTGTATTATTATTTCTACATATACTGCTGTTCTAGGTGCCTGCTCAAGCTGTTCTGCATCCTTGCTTTAGTCTGCAGGAAGTGAAATTTATAAAAGTCAGGAGAAGCATAAATGCTGCTTCAGACACTAATAGCATGTTTAAGCACCAAGGAACATATGGTCATACATGAAAAAGTAAAGTAATAAAATCATTGCACCATAAAATTCCAGGCAGAGATCAGCTTATAAATATATGAAGAAGCCACATGTCTGCATTTATTCAGTCACCTGTATTCATGTATCATCAGATTTTGCTAAGGAAAGTACATTGTCATGAGTTACTAGTCAACACGATAAGGAATGATGGCACAATGTATCTCCACTCTTACAAGAAAAATCTTAGTTTTTTTTCTTAAAATTGATATTCCAATTTGAGAGGCAAATCTCGATTGCACCGAATCTATAATTCAGTTTAGTGATGTTCATGAATCTGGATAGTTCCCTTTCTCCAAAGCAAAGTTACCATTGCAATTGGCCTCAGGACACTTTGGGGAAAGCTAGCAAGAAGATTTTCACCATATGCATTTAGGTAGTGATTTATGGATCCTCCTCAAATATACCTACTACCCCGTTTATTCAAGAACCTCTGAATCTTGAGTAACTTGTTCTAGCTCTGCAAATTACACAAAGTAATAATTGGACCATGTGAAGAATACGTATCCTTTTGCAAGGAAACTGTCAGATATGAGTTTATTACAAAATATTCAGTAAGAATAAAATAATTATTTTTAAGAAGATATTTTACAAATCTTTGCTTATTATAGTATGATGTATCAATATTGTTCTTTATGATTAGTGTGATTTTGTCATATTGAAGAATGTTTTCTCAGCTCCCAGCTCATGAAAATATTGGCCTAATTTTTTTTCTTGATGCTTTATTGTTTTACCTTAAACGCTTAGATCTAAGGAAATTTGGATTTACATTTATTTATATTTTGCAAATGATATGGAAGAATGAGCGTTTATTCTTTTACACATGCGTGTACAGTTGATACAACAGGTTTAATGAACTGAATTTCCCCTTCACTGACCTAAATGGCCATCTTTGTTGTAAATTATCAATATATATACAAATCCATATCTGCAATGCCT
>NW_025411973.1:0-3786 GCF_002201575.2 Neomonachus schauinslandi | reverse complement strand
CAGATCCTTTGCCTCTTTGGTTAGATTTATTCCTAGGTAACTTATGGTTTTGGGTGCAATTGTAAATGGGATCGACTCCTTAATTTCTCTTTCTTCTGTCTTGTTGTTGGTGTATAGGAATGCCACTGACTTCTGTGCATTGATTTTATATCCTCCCACTTGACTGAATTCCTGTATGAGTTCTAGCAGTTTTGGGGTGGAGTCTTTGGGGTTTTCCACATAAAGTATCATATCATCTGCAAAGAGTGAGAGTTTGACTTCTTCTTTGCCAATCTGGATGCCTTTGATTTCTTTTCGTTGTCTGATTGCTGTGGCTAGGACTTCCAATACTATGTTGAATAGCAGTGGTGATAGTGGACATCCCTGCCGGGTTCCTGACCTTAGGGGGAAAGCTCTCAGTTTTTCCCCATTGAGAATGATATTCGCTGTAGGTTTTTCATAGATGGCTTTTAAGATATTGAGGTATGTACCCTCTATGCCTATACTCTGAAGAGTTTTGATCAAGAAAGGATGCTGTACTTTGTCAAAAGCTTTTTCTGCATCTATTGAGAGGATCATATGATTCTTGTTCTTTCTTTTGTTAATGTATTGTATCACATTGATTGATTTGCGGATGTTGAACCAACCTTGCAGACCAGGGATAAATCCCACTTGGTCGTGGTGAATAATCCTTTGAATGTACTGTTGGATCCTATTGGCTAATATTTTGGTGAGAATTTTTGCATCCATGTTCATCAGGGATATTGGTCTGTAATTCTCCTTTTTGATGGGGTCTTTGTCTGGTTTTGGGATCAAGGTAATGCTGGCCTCATAAAATGAGTTTGGAAGTTTTCCTTCCATTTCTATTTTTTGGAACAGTTTCAGAAGAATAGGTATTAATTCTTCTTGAAATGTTTGGTAGAATTCCCCTGGGAAGCCATCTGGCCCGGGGCTTTTGTTTGTTGGGAGATTTTTGATAACTGCTTCAATTTCCTTAGTGGTTATAGGTCTGTTCAGGTTTTCTATTTCTTCCTGGTTCAGTTTTGGTAGTTGATACATCTCTAGGAATGCCTCCATTTCTTCCAGGTTATCGAATTTGCTGGCATAGAGGTGCTCATAAGGTTTTTAAAATTGTTTGTATTTCTTTGGTGTTGGTTGTGATCTCTCCTCTTTCATTCATGATTTGGTTGATTTGGGTCCTTTCTCTTCTCTTTTTGATAAGTCTGGCCAGGGGTTTATCAATCTTGTTAATTCTTTCAAAGAACCAGCTCCTAGTTTCATTGATCTGTTCTACTGTTCTTTTAGTTTCTATTTCATTGATTTCTGCTCTGATCTTTATTATTTCTCTTCTCCTGCTGGGTTTAGGCTTTATTTGCTGTTCTTTCTCCAGCTCCTTTAGGTGTAGGGTTAGGTTGTGTACTTGAGACCTTTCTTGTTTCTTGAGAAAGGCTTGTATTGCTATATACTTTCCTCTTAGGACTGCCTTTGCTGCATCCCAAAGATTTTGAATAGTTGTGTTTTCATTTTCATTGGTTTCCATGTATTTTTTTAATTCTTCTTTAATTTCCTGGTTGACCCATTCATTCTTCAGTAGGATGCTCTTTAGCCTCCATGTATTTGAGTTCTTTCCGACTTTCCTCTTGTGATTGAGTTCTAGTTTCAAAGCATTGTGGTCTGAAAATAGGCAGGGAATGATCCCAATCTTTTGGTACCGGTTGAGACCTGATTTATGACCTAGGATGTGATCGATTCTGGAGAATGTTCCATGGGCACTAGAGAAGAATGTGTATTCCGTTGTTTTGGGATAGAATGTTCTGAATATGTCTGTAAAGTCCATTTGGTCCAGTGTGTCATTTAAAGTCTTTATTTCCTTGTTGATCTTTTGCTTAGATGATCTGTCCATTTCACTGAGGGGGGTGTTAATGTCCCCCACTATTATTGTATTGTTGTTGATGTGTTTCTTTGCTTTTGTTATTAATTGGCTTATATAATTGGCTGCTCCCATGTTAGGGGCATAGATATTTACAATTGTTAGATCTTCTTGTTGGATAGATCCTTTAAGTAGTATATAATGTCCTTCCTCATCTCTTATTACAGTCTTTGGTTTAAAATCTAATTTGTCTGATATAAGGATTGCCACCCCAGCTTTCTTTTGGTGGCCATTAGCATGGTAAATGGTTTTCCACCCCCTCACTTTCAATCTGGGCGTGTCTTTGGGTCTAAAATGAGTCTCCTGCAGACAGCATATCAATGGGTCTTGTTTTTTAATCCAGTCTGATAGCTTGTGTCTTTTGATTGGGGCATTGAGCCCATTTACATTCAGGGTAACTATTGAAAGATAGGAATTTAGTGCCATTGTATTGCCTGTAAGGTGACTGTTACTGTATATTGTCTGTGTTCCTTTCTGGTCTATGTTGCTTTTAGGCTCTCTCTTTGCTTAGAGGACCCCTTTCAAGATTTCTTGTAGGGCTGCTTTTGTGTTTGCAAATTCCTTTAGTTTTTGTTTGTCCTGGAAGCTCTTTATCTCTCCTTCAATTTTCAATGACAGCCTAGCTGGATAGAGTATTCTTGGCTGCATATTTTTCTCATTTAGTGCTCTCAATATATCCTGCCCGTCCTTTCTGGCCTGCCAGGTCTCTGTGGATAGGTCTGTTGCCAATCTAATGTTTCTACCCTTGTAGGTTACATATCTCTTCTCCCGAGCTGCTTTCAGGATTTTCTCTTTGTCTATGAGACTCGTAAGTTTTACTATTAGATGTCGGGGTGTTGACCTATTTTTATTGATTTTGAGAGGGGTTCTCTGTGCTTCCTGGATTTTGATGGCTGTTTCCTTCCCCAAATTAGGGAAGTTCTCTGCTATAATTTGCTCCATTATACCTTCTGCCCCTCTCTCTCCTTCTTCTTCTTCTGGGATCCCAATGATTCTAATGTTGTTTCGTCTTATGGTATCGCTTATCTCTCGAATTCTGCCCTGGTGATCCAGTAGTTGTTTATCTCTCTTTTTCTCAGCTTCTTTATTTTCCATCATTTCATCTTCTATATTACTGATTCTCTCTTCTGCCTCATTTATTCTAGCAGTTAGCGCCCCCATTTTTGATTGCACCTCATTAATAGCCTTTTTGATTTCTACTTGGTTGGATTTTAGTTCTTTTACTTCTCCAGAAAGGGTTTCTCTAATAACTTCCATATTTTTTTCAAGCCCAGCTAGTATCTTTAAAGTGATGATTCTGAACTCTAGATCTGACATCGTACTAATGTCCGTATTGAGTAGGTCCCTGGCAGTCGGTACTACCTCTTGTTCTTTTTGTTGAGGTGATTTTTTCTGTCTTGTCATTTTGTGCAGAGGAGAATAGATTAATGAGAGAACAAAATGCTAGCAGAGTAACAACGTCCCCAGAAAATATACTCTAAACAAATCAGAAAAGACCTGAAGCAGTGGGAAAAGAAAGGGAAAGAGAGAAAAAAGAGAAAGAAAAAAAAGGAAAAGAGAAAGAGAAAAACAAAAACAAACAAAACAAAACAACAACAACAAAAAAAAAACAGAATGTGATCAAATATGATCAGGCTGGTATATAGATCAGTGCCACACACTAGATTTGGGGTGTATTTTGTTCTTTTAGAAGAAAGTGCCTCCCAAAATTTTAAAGAAAGAAAAACTTATATATGTACAAAAATAAGGGTTGATATGATGAAGGGATGGAATATGACTGTAAAGATGGAAATTATATAAAATTTTATAAAAGGAATTGATAAGAAGTTGTTTGAAAAAAGAAAGAAGAGGATTTAAAAAAAGAAAAAAGAAAAAAA
>NW_025411972.1:0-3787 GCF_002201575.2 Neomonachus schauinslandi | reverse complement strand
TATATATATATATATATATATATATATATATATATATATATATATATATATAAAGAAAAAATATATATATATATGAACAAACAAAGGAAAAAGTTAGTTGAAGAAAATAAATAATGAGGATCTGATTGGAAATAAATACAATAGATAATAAAAAGAAAATAAAGGTCACCTGGCTGGCTAAGTCAGTGGAATGTGTAACTTTTGATCCCAGGTTTGTGCCGCATGTTTGAACCCCATGTTGGGTGACCCCATGTTGGAGCCCCATGTTGGGTGTAGAGATTACTTAAAAATAAAATATTTTTTTAATAAGAGAAAATACAAAAAAATCAATGAAGCTAAGAGCTGCTTCTTTTATAAGGTAAACAAAATTAACAAACCTTTACCTAGACTCAAGAAGAATAAAACCATCCCATTAATTAACATCAGGAATGCAAAACAAAGCACAAATGATGCCACAGAAATACAAAGTATCATAAGAGACTACCAAGAAGATTTATATGCCAATAAATTAGACAACCTAGAAAGATGGATAAATCCCTAGAAATTTACAATCTTCCCTGAATGAATCATGAAGAAATAGAAAATTTGAATTTGCATTTTACTAATAAGGAGATTGAATTAGTAATCAAAAACCTCCCCGCAAACAAAAGTTCGATAGATGGCTTTACTAGTGAATTCTATGAACATTCAAGAATATCTAATAGTTATACTTCTCAAAATCTTCCAAAAACTCAGAGCAGTTGGAATGCTTCCAAGCTCATTTTACAAGGCTAGCATTACCCAGATACCAAAACCTGGCAAGGACACCACAGGAGAAAAAAGAAAAGAAAAGAAAAGAAAAAAATATATGTGAACTATTATTTTATATTATATCATATATGATATATATGATGTATGATATAATATTTTATATATATTATATATATTATTTATATATTTTATATTATATATCACAGATGAACATAGATGCAAATATCCTCAACAAAATACTAGCAAACTGAATTCAAGAGTACATTAAAAGAGTCATATAACATGTTCAAGTGGTATTTATTCCAGGGAGGCAAGGATGATTCAACATATATAAATCAGTCAATGTGATAGATCACAGTTACAAAATTAAAGATAAAAACCTCTATTTATTATAATTCTCAACAAAGTGTGTATAGAGGAGAAGTACATCAACATAATAGAGGCCATTTATGACAAACCAACTGCTAAAATAAAATGGTGAAGAGCTGAGAGTTTTTACTCTCATATTAGGAACAAGACAAGAATACCCGCAATCCCCACTGTTAGTCAACACAGCATTAGAAGCCCTAGCTGAAGCAATTAGATTTTTTTAAAAAAAAAACGTAATATAAAAGGCATTGGCAAATCAGCAAGGAGGAAGCAGTGCTATCATTTGCAGATGATATGATAGTATATATATAGAAACTGTGAATGGCTACCAGACTCTGTTAGAACTAATAAATAAGTTCAGTAATGTTACAAGGTATAAAATTAATATATAAAAATCTATTCTGCTTTTTTCAAAGATTTATTTATTTTTTTTATTATTTTTTTTTTATATGACAGAGATAGACACAGCGAGAGAGGGAACACAAGCAGGGGGAGTGGAGGGAGAAGCAGGCTTCCTGCGGAGCAGGGAGCCTGATGCGGGGCTCGATCCCAGGACCCTGGGATCATGACCTAAGCCGAAGGCAGACGCTTAACCATCTGAGCCACCCAGGCGCCCCAAAGATTTATTTTTTTGAGAGCAATTGAATGAGCAAGAGATAGAGCCCAAGCCAGGGGAGGGGCAGAGAAGTAGACTCCGTGCTGAGCAGGGAACCTGATGTGGGACTCAATCCCAAGACTCCAGGATCATGACCTGAGCTGAAGGCAAACCCTTAATCCACTGAACCACCCAGGCAGCCTTTATTCTGTTTTTATACAATAATAATGAGCTTTTAGAAAGAGAAATCAAGAAAATCCCATTTGTAAGCATATCAAAATGAATAAAATATCAAGAAATAATTTTTCAAGGAATAAATTTAAGCAAGGAGGTAAAAGACTTGTACATTGGAAACTATAAGATATTGATGTAAATAGATAAATGACGAATGGAAAGAAATTTCATGTTCATAGATTGGTAGAATTGATATTGTTAAAATGCCCATACTACTCAAAGAAATCTACAGGTTAGTACCTCTGGTGAGGCAACAACGAGATTCAGTAAAATCCCTACCAATATGCCAATCACATTTTTCACAGAAAAGTAAAACAAATAATTCTAAAATTTGCATGGAAACACAAAAGACCTCAAATAGGCAAAACAATCTTGAGAAAAAGAAAAAAGTGAGACATATGCTCCCTGATTTCAATGTATAATACAAACTATACCGTTCAAATCAGTATGGTATTGACATGAAAACAGACACATAGATCAATGGGACAGAATAGACAACCCAGAAATAAACTCACACATATATGTTTGATTAATTTACACAAAGAGGACAAGAATATACATTAAGGAAAGGACTGTCTCTTCAGTAAATCATGGTGGGAAAACTGGTCAACTATATGCAAAGTACTAAAACTAGATTGCTAGTTTATATCACACGCAAAAATCAAACTAAAATGTATTAAAGACCTAAATGTAAGACCTTTTTTGTTTTGTTTTATTTAAAACTTATAGAAGAAAACATAGGTAGAATTCTCCTTGACATTGGTCCTAGAGATGCTATTTTGGATATGATTTCAAACGCAAGGGAAACAAAATAAAATATAAACATATGGGGCTGCATCAAACTAAGAAGCTTTCCTGCACAGCAAAAGAAAGCATTAACAACATGGAAAGCAACCTAAGGAATGGAAGGAGATAGTCTCAAAAATATATCTGATGAGGGGTTAATATTCAATGTGTACAAAGAACTCATACAAACTATTAACAAAACAATCTGATTTAAAAATGGTCAATAGAGAGGCACCTGGCTGGCTCAGTTGGTTAAGCATCTACCTTTGGTTCAGGCATAATCTCGGGGTCCTGGGATTGAACCCTGTGCTGGGCTCCCCATTCAGCGGGGAGTCTGCTTGTCCTCCTTCTGCCCTTCCCTCCCTTGTGTGCATGACAAATGTAATAAAATTTCTATTATAGGAGTCCCAGAAGAAGAGGAGAGAGAAAGGGGGGCAGAAAATTCATCTGAAGAAATAATAGCTGAAAACTTCCTTAAAGTGGGAAAGGATACAGACATCTAGATTCAGGAGGCAGAGAGCTCCCACCAAAATCAACAAAACATATTGTAATCAAGACATATTGTGAATAAATTTGCAAAACATAGCAATTAAAGAAATCTTAAAAGCAGCAAGACAAAAGAGGTCATTAACTTACAAAGGAAGACCCATAACCCTAGCTGCAGATTTTTCAACAGAAACATGGCAAGCCAAAAGGAAGTGGTATGATATATTCAAAGTACTGAATGGGAAAAATCTGCAGCGAAGAATACTGTACACAGGAAGACAGTCATTCAGACTAGAAAGACAAATAAAGAGTTTCCAAGACAAACAAAAACTAAAGAAGTACCTGACAACTAAACCAGCCCTTCAAGAAATAGTAAAGGGGACTCTGAGTGGACAGGAGAGACCAAAAGTGTCAAAGACAATAATAGATCAGAGAAAACCTCCAGAAAAAAAAAATACAAAAGAAGTAATGAAATGGCTATAAATACATATCAATAATGACTTTGAATGTAAATGGATAAAGGCTCCAATCAAAAGACATAGGTTGTCAGAATGGATAATAAAACAA
>NW_025411971.1:0-3789 GCF_002201575.2 Neomonachus schauinslandi | reverse complement strand
TGGGACTCTTGGATGGATAGCTACTGTTCAAATATTACTCCATATTGCATACAACTAGATTGAGTTGGATTGTTTCTTCCCACGTGACTTCCCTCGAGAGCAGTGCATTCACTAGTGCCAAAGGCCTACTGGACACTAAACAGATGGAGGGGATCCGTCCCTGGGCTCATGGAGGTAACATTCTGAGAAGACACTGGCACAGTGCAGTGAAGCAATGTTGGTGACTCCTGGGACCAGTGTGTGAGCTCAGGGGATGGACAGAGGGGACTGGGCGATGGACTAGTTTGTAGAGGGAGGTGTTCTCTGAGGAGTTCCTGCGGCAACCCTAAGTGGCAAGGTGCATGGAGTTGGGAGCAGCATTCCAGGGGAGATAGGTAGTGAAAGGGGGTGACATGCAGACATGGGGAGCTAGAGGGTGCGGTAGACTGAGGAATCCACAGGAGGTCTGAGCAGGACCAGTGTGGGATACAGGGGATTGCGTAGTTTTCACTCAGTCCTCCACAGGGACATCACATGAATGGGCAGAGGAGAGCAACCCAGGCAGACGGGTGTTTACCGGAAGGGAGTCCAGGAGGGCATTTTGGTTTGGGGCATGAGCGAGTAGGAGAGTGGGGACATTTGTGAAGCTGAACTGGGGAGACCATTCCTGGATTTGTGTAGCATTGTCTCACAGGGTTTTCTTCCTTTTCACAGTGGAAAGCAGAGGTCTACCGAGGTTTCTACAAGTTGCAGTACAACCATACTCCCTTGAGACTCACTGTGTCTTGTGACAATCTGAGAACCCTGTTTCAGGCGAGTCTACTTAGGGCATGGCTGCAGCTGCACCTGGAAATGTAAAGGGAAAAAAAGAATATTTCAAGAAAACATGGCTGATCATCTCCCAAATTTGACATAAAACATGAGGCTAAAATTGAAGAAAATGAACAAAACCCAAACAGAGGGAACCCCAAGACATCTGTCAAGACACATGATATAGACTAAATTTGATCCCCCATCCCACTCACATGTTTCAGTTCTAACCCCTATGAAACTGGACCTGGCACCTTGGGAGGAACATAGGTTGAGTTAGGTCACAAGGTTAGGGCTCTCATGATGGGGTTAGCATGCTTATGAGAAAAGACACAGAGAACTTTCACTCTCCATGCACACCTGCAAAGAAAGGTTATGTGAGCGCAAAGCCAGAGGGTGGCTATCGACAAAACCCAGGAGGATAGATTTCCTCAGAACCTGATCAAATTGGTGCCTTATGTTGGACTTCTACCCAGCAGAACTGTGAGAAAATGCATTACGGATGTTTAGCCATTTTCGAAACCTAGCATTTGGTGCATTTTTGTACAAGACAAGAAAGGAGGATTCATAGGGCATAACACT
The DNA here is from genome assembly GCF_002201575.2 of Neomonachus schauinslandi. NCBI lineage: Eukaryota > Metazoa > Chordata > Mammalia > Carnivora > Phocidae > Neomonachus > Neomonachus schauinslandi. Next base: position 2,418 of record NW_025411971.1, on the reverse strand, counting down.
GGACTTTATCAAGATTAAAACCTTCCGTTGTAGTAAAGATCTTGTTAGGAGGATGAAAAGACAAGCTATAGACTAGGTGAATATATTTGCAAACCACTTATCTGACAAAGAACTTCTATCTATAATATATAAAAAAACAACACTCAATAGGGGGAGGAAAACAAACAAACAAAAAAACTATCCAAATAGCAAATGGGCAAAAGACATGAACAGACATTTCAGCAAAGAGAACATGCACATGGCAAATAAGCACAAGAAAAAACTGTACATTAGTTGCCATGAGGGAAATGTAAAGGAAAAACTTGATTGAAAATCACTACTACCTCCCTTTTAGGACAGCTCGTTAATATAAAACACAGTAAAAACATCAAATGTAGGAAAGAGCCAGCTCTCCTCCATCGCTGGTGGGTATGTAAATGGAACAGCCCCTCTGGTAAGACAGTTTGATAGGTTCTGCAAAAGCGAAACATAAATGCGACAACCCAGCACTCACTGTCCTGGACCTTTATTCTAGAGAATGAAAATTTAAGATCCCACAAAACACTGTGCCCAAATATTCACTGTGGGATTATTTGTAGTCTCTAAAGACTGGAAACAAACCAAAATATCCCTCAAAAGGGGAGCAGATGAACAAACTGTGGCATTTCCAACCTAGGGAGCACAACTCAGTGATAAAAAGTAATAAAGTTAGGATACCACAAAACGTGGATGGATTCCAGGTATATTATCCTGAGTGAAAACAAACAAACAAAAAAACATCATCATTGGTCACAGCTGTACGAGTCCCCTCATGTAACAAAATGCCAACAAAATGGCAACACAAAATGCCAAAGTGTAAAACACAGGGGTGAATGGCATGGAAGGGATGGCTGGGGCAGGCGAGGGTAGCATGAGGGAAATCTTCGTGCTGATGGAGTAGTTCCATACCTGGATTGTGCTGTTGAACATATAAATGTCCATGACAAAGTGACAGACCTAGACATATCCATCATACCACTGTCAGTTTCCTGGTGCAAATACTGCCCTGCAGTGTTGTAGGATGTTACCTTGGGGCAAAATGAGCCAAGAGTGCCTCTGCAATGGGACATTTCTGTACTATCTGAACCTTCCTGTGAATCACTAAAGGTACCTAAATCCCTCCCTACCTATAGTATTGCTCTACCTTTCAACAAACCACAGAATAGTTCCCTAAAGCTATCAGTCCCACCCTGGCTCCTTGAAGCTCCAAGCTTCCCCAGGACCCTAATGTGTGGGTATTAAGCAGCAGCGTTGGAGGCAGGAGGAACCTGGTGTTGGTCTGTGACTAGGCAGGACCTGGGCTCTGATGTGCTGTACCCTAAGGGGCAGAGAAGGCCACGTGTGGGACAGGACCGAGGCAGGACCTAGACTGCTCTCCTCCTGAACCTGCTGTTTTGAGTTTGGGAAGGAACTGACAGGACATGGACCTGGTTCACAGCCTGCCCTCCCTCCTCTGGACAGCATCTGTCCCCTGCTCTTGTAGATCCCCTCGCCAACCCTGCCTTCTCCTGCATCCTGCTCACACAGCCATCCCCCCAAATTTGCCCACAATTTACAGATGAACGAATGGGGGATCAAGGGGTGAACTGCTCTGCTTCAAACCCCCAAAGTGGGGTCCCAGCACCTCCAAGATCCTGCTGTGTCCAGAAACATGTGTCTGGTAAGTGGGGTCTGAGCAGGTGGCTACTAGAGGTTAGCAGCGTTGATCACACTGTGATCCACTTCCCCCTCAAATCCAAGTGACCTGGACTCCACCAGCCTCCCCACTGGCTCCTGAAAGCAGCAGCCCTCCTATAAGATCAGACACCATCCATCTTAGAGATACTAACCTCTCTCCTCCCAAGTCCCCCTCATTTTGACCTTCCCTAAGAGAGCTTTTTCATGGCTCTAATCAGTTCATGCCAAGGTGATATGAGCACAGTGCCTTGAGCTCCCCCAAGGGGCCATGGCTCTAGGCTCTCTTACCTCCACTACAGTCACAGGCAGACCGCAGCTCATTAGCATCCACAAGGCACTTGAGCTCCCACATCCTGTGCTGAGGTTAAGGGATAATCTCTAGTGAGAAGACAAACCTGGAACCTTAGTTTCCTCCTTCCTTCTGTCCAATGAGTGGCAGAATCTCAGCTCTGCCTATCAGAGGTAGACACCTTCCTCCATATCCACAGATAACTGAGTATTCCATGCGCACCTGTTTGCACCTGTTCCTACCTGTCTCCTTTTCTTCTTTACTCTGTCCATCCACCCGTCCACATGGAGCAGCAAGTAGTAATCTGTGTCTCCCCCAACTTCTGCAGTGCTTCTGTAACTCAGAGCAGAAAGCCCACACTCCAGGCTCCTCACTCCATTCTGTACATACCTCACCCACAGGAAATCATCCAGAGGCAGGGAATGGTCCCCTGC